>NC_139697.1:69638689-69663689 GCF_964188405.1 Protomyctophum parallelum
TGTCCCCGTGGATGGGTGGATGGATGGATGGCAGCTCGCGCACACCTTCCCAGTTTGATTATCGGTTATTATTAATATATCAGCGCGTTTCGTGATGGCCGCCGACCCGTCAGCTGTTGTACTGGCAGGCGTTCAGGCTAGAGCCGGGGCTTTGCAAGCCGCTGTATCCGAAGGTCGGGTGCTGCTTGGACTTGAGTCTCAGGGTCGCCAGGCTGCTGTTACACGTGTCCCTGTATACGCTGTACGGGGAGCCCGGCGGCCCGTACGGACAGGCGGAGGAGGACATGGCCGAGTTGATGGTGGACGTGCCGATGCCGTTCAGGTTGCTGATGTTGTTGAGGCCCGCGGTCGGCATGCCCGGCACGGCCGAGTGGCCCATGCTGGAGGCCATGGTCATCGAGGAGATGGAGTTGGGCGCCGAGAACATGGACTGCGTGGTGAGCGGGCTCATGGAGTTGAAGAAGGTGAAGTTCTTGGTAGACAGCGGCGCCGGCGCCAGGCCCTTGTTGGTCCAGTTGTTGTAGGTGTAGGCCGGGTACATGTCGTCGTAGGGCTGCATGAGGCCGCTGAACTGCGGCAGGTAGCTGTTCTTGCACAGGTCCATCTGCTGGTTGCGCTCCCGCTTCCTCCACTTGGCCCTGCGGTTCTTGAACCACACCTGGAGACAGAGGCGCATGCAATGGGGAAAAGGAACGTCAATGTTGTGGAAGTGGAATGTGGAAGTGAGATGTAATTAATCAGCAGTGCATCATGGGGTCGATAGGCCTAACTAAGCAGGCTAAATACTTACGTACAGTTTTTAGACCTGTATTTTTACTTTGAGTATTTCCAATATTTACATATCAGAGCCTGCCGCAAATATTGTAGCCTATACTTTTTACTCTAATATTATTTTTAAACTCTTATAGTTACTTGTAACTTTGTAGATTTGGATTATTATTTAAAAAACAACAGAATAACATTCAGCCCTGCATGTATTATATATTTCGGCTATTTGAAAATAGCATATATCTACAAGCTCACGACTCATTTGCGCAGTGTTTTGAGCTTGTATATCTGCTATATTTTCTAAAGATTTTCATTCATTTTGAGAACTTGAAATGCATGCATGGGACATTTTGAGTATAGGCCTATATAGTTTATTTCTATATTGGAGTATTGCTACTTTTACTTAAGTAAAAAAAAAAGAATCACCACTGTAGGCTATTAACCCACTTCCGAATAATGTCGTGGGATAGCAGGCCTGTTGATGTTTAGAGCATATTACCATGAAAGACACGTTTAAAATGACGTGCAACGCACACAGGGTAATCCATATGCTGAGCTGATATCCTAAACCTAAAACGCAAAAGCCAAGCCAACTATATGTCCGCCATTCCTTATGGAAATGTACAAAATATCCATTAGCCCCCACTTCGCAGACCACTTTACAATTCATTTTTTAAATTCTCAGTAGAAACAGTTTACAAGTATATAGCATAATTTTAGTTGGCCCCGCGAGGCTATTTATAGTCTTGCAAGTTGCAGGGAACATGGTGGTATTGACAAATTGTCCACAAAGATGTGAGCGATGTGACATAAGCCAAAGAGCTCTATAGAGGGCGATGGACTGCAGCGTATATATTTCAGAAAGAGCCTCGTCAGCATAATGTGCTTTTAGCTTCTTTAAAACATGAGCGCGCCGGAAATATATGCAACATGCAAGCTTCATGTGAGCTTGTAGATCTGCAATAGTTTAGACCACAACACACGAGAGTATATAGGCTATATAAGCTAATAAGCAAGGTTTTAAAACACACGTTCAAAACAGAAAGGGTATAAGTTAATGAACGACTTATTAACCACTTTCAAAACAGTTTAGACTATAATACTATAATTCATATGGAGTAATAGCCCGCTGCAACGTTACACCTCGAAATAGCAATGCTTCCAGCTTTAGTGTGTATACAGAGTTCTCTTCCTGCATCAATTTAAACTGTTCAAACTGCATGTTCTGTCATCATCTCATAATGAATTTGAAATATTAATAGGGTGCTATGTCTGTATTGAACTGCAGTGTATCCTTTGTACTACTACTATCAATAAAAGTATTTGTGTGTGTGTGTGTGTGTGTGTGTGTGTGTGTGTGTGTGTGTGTGTGTGTGTGTGTGTGTGTGTGTGTGTGTGTGTGTGTGTGTGTGTGTGTGTGTGTGTGTGTGTGTGTGTGTGTGTGTGTGTGTGTGTGTGTGTGTGTGTGTGTGTGCGTGCGTGTCATGTGATTTGCATTATTCACGTTGGAATTTAAGCGCCAGCTGTTGAAACTAAAAGATCACGTTGTCAGTAGCACGGGGCTGTGAAAATAAATTTAAATAAAAAATACAATTGTTTAGGCTACCTTCAATTGAGTGTACATTTCTCACGATTAAATTGTCTATCGCAAAGCACAGACCAATTAAGTGTTATGTCATCACAAGGAAAATTCTCCATTAGCTCTATAGAAAATAAAATGTTGACGTAGGGCAATTAAGGCCCATCATGTGTGCACATGTTGATATACAATGTTTCCCTGTGCGCGATAGGCTATAAATAAGTCAACCAAAATGTGTGTGTGTGTGTGTGTGTGTGTGTGTGTGTGTGTGTGTGTGTGTGTGTGTGTGTGTGTGTGTGTGTGTGTGTGTGTGTGTGTGTGTGTGTGTGTGTGTGTGTGTGTGTGTGTGTGTGTGTGTGTGTGTGTGTGTTATATTATTATCAATTATTTCCATAGCATTTTTTAAATTCATTTATTGACCCCATTTATTGACTAACATATAGCTTTAGTTCTATAGGCTCTCATAGTTGTGTTCACGACTTTTGATTCAACTGTGTAAATTCATGCCCAATATATTATGTGTGCATTGTCTTTTATGACAGACAGAATATCTGTCTGTGTCTATGGAAACATCTATTTTAATAGGCTAAATAAATTAGCAATGTTAGGCCTATATATAAACATTGTTTCAATCTGTATGTTTATTATTGTCATTACGTTTGTTATTGACCTAGGGGTGTCTCCTGGTATAAGGATTAACCAGCGACTAATGGCGCTTGGGGGGGGCGCAATAGTCAATACTGTGTAATTATTATGTTGAAATAATCTGTAACCCTGAACCCAATCCAGATACGGAAAAACACTTTAACTGTCTGCATGTCAGATAATGTTATTCCAAAATTTCCAAAAATGCATTCACGCATTCAAATTAATGCATTCTTTCTTTTAAATACATTCACACTATAACTATAACTAAAGCTTATTTTAAAGAACAGATCTGCATGCAAACAATGCGTGCATGCAAGCATGATCAATGCGAACGTTGACACGCAGATCTGTTCTTTTTGGCAAGCTACACTGTTGCACTTTAACCTTGGTTCTCAAAGTGGGGTCCGGGGACCACCAGGGGTCATTGAAGGATTAAAGTGTTCCACTTAGTCCCCGACAAAATTATATGCATCAAAATGTGATTAACCTCTTTAAACATCAGCTTTTTGAAAATAGCAGATCGACAAGCTCACAATGCATCACATTGCTATTTAAAAATATATATATTGTTTTGAAACATTTTAACAAAATATATATCTATTGTAATAATATAAAATATATATTGTAATAATAATACATTTCCAAATGCTGTTCCCCTCCAACTGTATATACTTTCCCCATTGTCAACAGTTTTTACTATATGTTCACTGTTCAGAGCATATATTTACACGCAGTGCAGGCAATTATGGAAGGAGGTATAGGGCCCGCAGCCCCGCACGCACCATTCTTTTGGTAAAGGAATTACTTTATTGAATTTACTATATTTTGACACTTGCTTTGGCAATGTAAACGTATGTTTTCTCATGCCAATTAAAGCTCAATTGAATTGAATTGAATTAATAAGTAGCACAAATGTTTGGCATTTTGGGCCAAGCCATATTCATTTTGGGGTCCTGACATGAACAGGTTTTAAAACCACTGCAGGCATATATATAGCCTACTATATAATTTATATTAGTAGTAGGGCATAAGGCCTGGGCTTTCTTACCCGGACTCTGGCCTCGGTGAGGTTGGTCCAGACTGCTATCTCCTCCCTGGTGCTCATGTCCGGGTATCGGTTCCTCTGGAACGTGGCCTCCAGCTCCTGCAGCTGCTGGCTGGTGAAGTGAGTCCTCTGCCGCCGCTGCTTCTTCTTGTTTTTGGGGTCGTCCGCGTTCCCGTCATCGCTTCGATGTTCGACACTCCGCTCCTTTTCTGTGGAACCATAAAACAGGAACTATTTGTTGTATATTCCTGTGTCACTTTCGGATGACTTATAAGGCCTCGAACGTGTTATATTCTCCACTTGCCTGCAGTGCCATCACCCCGCTGCCACAACAAGCAAACAAGCAAACTCACGCGTGCGAGCAATTAAGTCAAAATACCAAATAATAATAATAATAATATAATGCATAGAATATATATGCTACCAAAAGGACTGCTATACTATAACCAAACATTGCCATTGCGTAAAACATTGACACACACACGCCATTGCGTAAAACATTGACACACACACACACACACACACACACACACACACACACACACACACACACACACACACACACACACACACACACACACACACACACACACACACACACACACGCACACGAACACGCACACACAAACAATATATAAATATTTTTCTTTTTTTATCGAGTTTGTCCACTGTTATCTTATACTTCCATCTTACATTCATTATGTTCCCTCATAGTGCAGTTAAGTATACAGGCTAAACTGAAGCTGGCCTGCACGTTGAAGGTTATACACATGCATGATGCACAGGTCTGTTCAAATCTCGCCCCCAAATATAAATTAAAAGAAAAGGCCTCAGAATAACTTAATTTAATTTATAAACAACATTTTAAATCTATTGCACAACAGCAAATGTCTTGCTCATGTAGACAACAGGCCTCATGCATACTTTCAACGATGAACAATGCGTCTTTGTTTGCCTGAAAATATATCACCAACTTGTAGCCCATCTGTCTAGAACATAAAATCAAACCTCGAACGCATCAAGTTTCTGCTTGTGGTTCGTTCTATTGACGAGGCTTTTGGGCTTTTAGTTAAACGTAACGCAGTGGATGTATAGCCTATATTATTTAGAAGCTAATCACATTAATTTAATTGGCAGCGCCGCAGCAGGCTGTTTTTGTTGACAGTAAAATACTCTGTGTAAAATGGACCCACATTTCTACACTGGCTACTACAGAGTTAAACACTAGTGATTTAAATTGCTGTGTCCTCCTGCCAAGAGTTTCGCTCAGCAGCGTAATACCGCGTGGAATGGAAATAAATCAACCAACAATAAGCTGCTAACCATATTATTTCCCCTAGAAGCGAGCGTTATGCTGGAAGAGTGGACAGAATATGGACAGACTTTGTTGCATTCTGCATAAACCCACGTATAGTTTGATTTCTTGCACCCATTTCCCTGTATAGAGCTCACGGTATTAGAGGCGTGCTTATGTCAACATGAAACAACTTGTTAGCGACCTAAGGTAAGGAGTTCAGAGTTACTGCAGAGTTATTGCAATGCCATTTGCACCAGTGAGTATATAGCCTATAGTATAATGTACCTGCTAATTCTGTGTCTGACGACTCGCTGCTTGAGTTCTCTAACGTTTCTCGACTGTTGTTGGCGGTTGTGGTGGATCTCGGCAAATGAAACGTGGGGGCCACGACGTCGCGCTGCGGCGGCGGTCTCACGGCCTCCGCGATTCTGTCCAAATTCATCCCACCTTTAGGAAAAGAATGATGCGTAATGGAAAGGAAACGATGTGAATCCTACTTGTGTGTGCGGGGTCTTTTTCCTCACAACAGCTATACCATTAAGGTATCCACCCGTTGCCAAATAGAAGCCATCGCAAGGGGAATTTAAAAAAAGAACAACTGTGCAAAAAAGAAGAAAAAAAATCCACGAGATTATTCTTATTTTTTTGTTCTGTGACACAACAAAATACACGGCACCCTATTTTTCTTTCTTTTTTTCCAAGGAATTGACGACCCGCGCGCTGCCGCCGTTGTTACTGTTCTTTCCGCTGGTGAGAATGTCTGTCGTGATCGAGTGGAAGTTCTCGCTCTCGGAGCCAGAGAGATGAGACCCACCCATCTTCTGTGTTTAACCTCCCAGAAATCAGTCAGTCCCACCCACGCACACACGCACCCACGCACACACACACACACACACACACACACACACACACACACACACACACACACACACACACACACACACACACACACACACACACACACGCTGGTGCGCGCGCACACGCACACACACACACACACACACACACACACACACACACACACACACACACGCGCGCGCGCAGGGTGCTCAGCACAGCACTGGACTGCGGATAGTGCTTTTTAAGGGGAGTTTTATCTCACGGGAGCGCACAGGGTGATGGTGACGCGCTTTTTTCCTTTTTTTCCTTCTTTTTTTGCACTGCTGCACTGGAAACTTTGCGGAGTAAAAATGGATCTTTTATATTCAATGCAGGCATGTTTGAAATACGTCCCCCTGCATGCAAAAGCTGCAATGGAACGGGGCAGCTGGGCTGGGTGCGCTTATATACACACTCGCAGACAATGTATATCTGCATGGAATATGTGCGGAGCTGAATAAACATTTGCCATGTAGGTCTGCCCTAGCTAGCTGTACTGCATAACCCTCCTTTCAAAGCTGTACTGCACTGCACGAAAAGTGGAAGATGTCTCTCTTATCGAGCTTTATTTATAGTATATGAAGTGTCGTTCTATCGTTTTATGGGCAGTGAGATTTTAGTTGGCTTTTCTTTTCTACGACATGTAAACAATCACGCATAATAAAAGTTAAGGCATGAGGATCCACCCCCCCCCCCCTCCCGCCCTCCTCTCCCATTCGCCCACGCCTTCTCGTGCTATACAGTGCTTGCCATGTCTTGTCTTCTCTAGATAACGCCAAAAAGGAAATCTGTTATTTCAACATTTTATTTCCTATCGTATATTGGACCAACATAATCAATACAAAATAACTACAGAAGGAGGATCTTATATCAAATTTGCAAAAGCAATACTAGATTATGCATCTGACAGCTGCACTTCTGAGAATGTGCAGAAAGTGACAGAAAGGCCTGCATGCACAATGCCAATGCATCACATCGATGCCCGCATGCACTGCTCTGCTGCTTCAATCAACACACTGACATGAATATCAATACAATTAACAATGAATACGGGCTTAACTGTATTCATTGAAACTTCAAGAACTGCACTCCAGCCCCCGCGTGCATATTGGAACCACATGTTCCACATCGTGCACTGCCCTCAAGCTGAAAACTTTCTTATATAAAATTCCACAAACACTGTCTGATGGCGCGTCTGGCCAGTGTCTCGCTAATTACTGAATAATGTAATCTGAAAAGTAATCACTTAATGGCTGGGGGCATTTCAGCGTCCCTGTGGACATCAACTTTCTTCGGAGGCCAAAAAAGCTTTTTAAAGGGAGTTTATTGTCAATATTAAATCCCTGATATTGCAATATGGTGTTACTTGATCAAATAGAATATATAGGAGTTAGATTGATATGTTGGCCAGGTGCGATTTTGTGCAAAAGTACCATGCACTTAAACCCTGTCGTGCAACTGTATAGTTGGACCACTCCGTCTACACTAAATCTCTTCGCCAAAAATAGCCGATCTACAAGCTCAATGTGCATTCGCAACCCAACACGTTGTGAGATTGTAGATCTGCTATTTTTGGCTCATATTGCCCCCAGAATAGGGATATTGTACTTGGGGTTCAAGACAAGTGCTTAAGTATAGTATTGCATACCAAAAACACGCAAGAACATATATACCAGCTCTCACCAACTAGCCTACCAACCTTTGCCATTTTCTGCAGGAGCACAACCCATGGAACTGATTTGTTTGATGTCCAAACTTAGTCTGCTGCCATACACAATCATCTGTAATTCCAACAAAGCGGCGCCTGCTGGCCAAAAACTACCGAGGCGAAATGGCATATATTGGCAATTATTTTGACGTCTGCATATATGGGCCTATAGACACTGTATAGTGCTGATTCATTTCTGGGCTTAGGTGGGCGAACAGTTTAGTTTACACACTCACGGAGAAGTGGAATATAATTTATAAACTATTTGAGACAGATTTTTACCGCCATAGTTTCATAAAATGGTGCATGTCGTGGAAGCAACAGATCTATACTATTTGTACTATTTTGGGTGAGAAATGTATGAACGCATGTATTTGATTATCTTCGCTTTATTGGCATGGTCAAAATTGGGACACCCCGGTTGTAAGTGGTTAATTAGTTGAAAGCGCTATGTTTTTCCATCTTATGGTTATGCGCAAATTACGCACGTCGACCTGCTTAGGATAACCTGCATGTATCAGGTAATGTATGTCGGCTTAAGGCCTGCTCAGTGCGCCGTCTGGCCCAAAGATCACGCCAGGCGCCAGTATGAAGCATTTTAGGCCATTGTATGACAGTGACTTTTGACATGAGACCCCGTCCGACTGGAAAACTCCCTGAAGGGCCTTTCAAAAGCCAATTGTGCAGCCTCTCAAGAGTCACTTGCCTTTTCCCGTGTATACTTTTTCAAGCCTTCTTATAACCGCAGTGACTTCTTGTCTTACAAAGCCTTGAGCATTATAGGTAGACTGCTATAGTGTGATGGGTGCTTTTGATGATGCAATCCCAATCTGTCCCGTTAAAAGTATTTCTTTGATTCAGCTATTTTCACAATATAGCCTATATAATATCAAATTATTTGCCATGCTCTTAAATTTTAGTTTTGTGGTCGACATGGTTATATATTGTTATAATTAAGAGAGCATGCGTCGACTTTCAGAGCCCCTTTCCTAAAATGAAAGAAACAATCATAGCATCGCTGATTAATTACACATAAGTGCGTGATTAAAAATGACCAAGAGCGAGTGACGTCGACGAGTTATGTAATAATAACAGATGACCACCGCGCAAACCTCTATACCGTTTTGTAATAAATTACCTCAGAGAGAGATGTGTTCATCCCGTGTGGCTGCGGTTTCTAAATTGTGTCAACATGTGTTTTATTATTTTATTTTTTTCTTCTCACTGTGGTGATTGTGCAGCAGTGGCCAGTGCATGGGGCAGTTGGCCAACCGGACTTATAACATGCCGGAGCGGCGGTGTTATGATGGTGAGTTTATGAATTTACAGTCCAATCGATTTTCAGGGGTAATAATTATGCTAATACGAGGGATTGTTGTCTAAATATGCCCATCAGAAGCTGCGCAGACTGGGAGTGTATACTCGCCTCGCGTGTGAAGGATGACATGAAAAGCCTTTTCATCCGGCAGGATAGGTCAACGAGGCCAGTAGCAACACTAACACTAGTCTAACAAAGTGGTATGGTAGTCTAACACTCACATTTCCCCCGCGAGAAGCGAAAATAAACCCGACGACTGTCGTTAATCATAAACCAAACAAAACGGGAATTTGATTAGTTTGTAGTGTTTTTGTTTTACACACGCTATCTTTGTATGGAAAGTCAACAAACCACATGGGGAAGCTATATGGGTGTAACGTATAGGCTACAGACAAATATAAAGCTGGTTTGCTGCTCCATTTGAAAGGAGGGACGTGGGCACACGGATGCAACTGGACACGGCAGGTAATGTGAGCATAGAGGACATGGACGGTGGTGGTGACTATTCTAGACTATATATCACCCTGGCGATCGTCCCCCCTTGGTAGGCTATACCGGTCCGGGTTTGCTTGACCCCGCCGGTCCGATATCCACGTGGTAATTATGGAAGAAGCCCCGCCATTACATCTACCTGAATTTCAGATGAATTACTTGTACCTCTCACAGACAGGCCTATAGATAGATGCCTATGCTATATACCCTCGTGTTTTACCCAACAAAACAAACGTCAGAACATTTAAACATTTTACATAAATACACGAGGATCTGTCTCATCTCAATGTGTATATATAGGCTAGCTATAGGATGCAGTCAATCCTTCCCCGATTCTGTCCATCAGCTTTAAGTGAGACAGCAGCTTTGTGACTTGTCTACCGTCTGTTTACCTTTGTACTATAGGATTAGCCTTTAAAGTATATGTCTAAAAATAAATACAAATATATAATTCTAATGCCACCTGATGGCTAGGCCTTACATAAAATTAACTATATTTTATTATTCATAAAAAATGTAGGCCTAATATATATTTTTGCTGTGGGGGTGAGTTGGAAGGTGTATAGCCTATAGTCAAGTTAATGCTTTCCCATCATTTTAGGCTAACATGTAGTAAATATGTTGTAAATTAATGTAATTATTTTAGTAAGAACTAAGAAGGAAGACGACAGACGATTTACTCAGACAATCTGCGACAATGATGGAATTATTAAATCCCTGCATTTAAATATGACTATTTTAAATGTTTCTTGCAGCACTGATACGGTCTATATCTATAGTGCAGGCTGCGGCTAGACGAAAATTGCGTGGGCTTCAAAGAAGTCATATCAGGAACATGACCCCAGGATTAACACGCTATTGTTTCAAAATGTTTGCCGGCGCGTTTTGGCAATGCGTACGAAAATTGTATTCAAATATTTAATCTTGTTCACGTTTGCATCATATCATTGTGTTTCCGCATGTGTGAGTTACAGCGTGTTGCACTTATAGGCTACTCGTATATACAACAACCCTATATAGACCTTTACGCTTTGCAGTGCATTCAAAAGGCAAATCTCCCTAAAATGACAAAACATAAAATATAGGACATGAATTGTACAGCATATATTCTGCACAACGTGTGCAACATGCATTCATACCTGGGTCCCCGCAAGAGATTACATTCTTTGACAGATTCAGTTCCATTCCAGTTGCCTGCAGGACAGAAAACAAGAGAAACGTATAATTAACATCAAAATTCACATATCTCACTGTCAAATCTTTTCGAATCTGTTGCGTTTTGGGCCTATTATTAGATAATGAATTGCTCACATTCAGCCAAATGGTGGATAAATTCTAGGTCATGCATTTATACATCGTATTGTTAAGCTCAACGATAAGCCATGTAAAGTAAACCTTTTTAAACCTTTAGAGAATTATTCCCTCTCAGACGTTCCAACTTCCCAGTGGTTTAAATAATGCCTCAACCAGGCTGTATTGTGCGACAATGTGCGTGTTATAGCCTATACTCACAGATCGCTATCTTGACGTTGCTAAAAGTTTATCTTTGCCATGATGTATACACACATAACCCCTCTTATCTCCAGGAATCCCTTTGCTCATTCTACGTCGACCGTAAATCTTGACATAATTTTCTTTTGCTTCTCTCGACACGCACGCGCGCACGCACGCGCACACACACACACACACACACGCACACACACACACACACACACACACACACACACACACACATGCACACACACACACACACACACACACACACACACACACACACACACACACACACACACACACACACACACACACACACACACACACTGGTTGGTTGGTTGACACAGACTCTCATCGGGTTAATTTGCCATGTCAGTCAGCGTAAGCAATTATTTGTCATTTCATATGGTCCATGTCATTCAGAGATTGTTGTCATTTAACATTGACAGTGATATAGACTATAAATAATCTAAATTAAATGGTTCGTTCTTGCAATCGCCGGACGGTGGACTCAGTATATTGGTATATTTCTTTAGTGGAACTGTGGGTCGGTTAAAAGCACAAATATGTAACTTGGCCACGGACCCCCGTCAGACAATATATTGCCAGGGACCCCCATACCATACAGGCATACAAGATTCGTGTTGTTAAAATGTTTCCAAAAAAATATTCAACGTTTAATTCCAAAGAATTTCAATACCTTTTGAAAATACCAGATCTACAAGCTCACAGCGTGTTTATTGCGTTGTCAAATAGCTGATAGGTTTAAAGACATGCAAGTAAAACTGATTTGGAATCCTATATGCTGAATGCATGGCGGGGCCACCTGGAACACCCTCAATGACCCGCGGTCCGCGGACCACACTTTTGAGAACCATGGGTTAAACTATAATGGCACTGGCTATATGGATGCTTTAACCGTTAAAGCATCCATATAGCCAGTGCCATTATGCTGGCACACAGACACACATTGTGACTATAACTCAAAACATTTCGATCCTTTTATTATCAAAAACGCTATAAATGCGGATGTCTATATTCAATACGAGATCCCAAACATGGACGGATCGGATTATGATTCTATAAGCATTCACTGAAAGGCACATTTTGCTTAGTCAAAATCCTCAAGCATTTAAACAGTATTGGCCGAGTAGCCTACTCACCAGTTAGTTCCCAGCAGTGGCAGCGGACACACACACACGACACACACCACACGCGCACACACTCTCACACACTCACACGCACACAAAAAGGAGTAAAAACCCTCAGAATGTCTCCATATGCAGGTGTTCAATAAATCCACTTTAGTGGGGCTGTAGATGTCGTGTCCTCAGATAATGAGCGCTTTGGTCGCCTCGGTGCTGCGCTGCCTTGGTTTTCTTCTTCACCACACCGCTGCTCTGCTCGTCTCGCGGTGACGTCACGCCCCCATCCACCCCTCCTCCTCCTCCTCTCGTCGTCCGTGGCCACGTGTGATGTATAGTTAGTTTTTGGGAGCCGTGGATGGATGTGGATGTACGGCGAGAATATTTATTATGAGACCTTAATATGTCGTTCTGCATGCATTGTATAGTTGAAAAGGGCTCGTTTATTGAATAGATTATGAATATGCAGCCTTCATGTTGATCCTATAGTGTACAATTCCTCCTCGGCACAAAAGCATGCAGACTATATATAATTGCCGCCTATACCTATATAATTTATGCTGCGTGTGTGTGCGCGCGCGGCACTGCGCGTGTGTGTGTGTGTGTGTGTGTGTGTGTGTATATATATATATATATATATATATATATATATATATATATATATATATATATAGTATACAAAACTGTTTTAATGTGAAAAGTGGAGATCTATTTCAAATGGCCCTTTTGTTTCTATTCATTTGCATTAATAATTCGTCTATAGGCTATACTTCATAGTCGCAGCTGCAACGTATTTATTTTCCAGATTGCCCATGCATGGCATGCAGCTTCATGGATCAAAAATGAACTTGATGTTAACATAAATACTTCCAATGCAACTTCATATGTATAGGCTATGGTTTTCGAAGATTATGCCTAATTTAGAATTAATGTATAGTTATCATATCTATATAGGCCTACGTGCAAAACAGCCTGACATTTTAATTGATATTGAAGGTCTATTGTTTTGTAATATCTTTAAGCGTTGACATTACCTCGACACAATATAACTGATCATTTTCCTGCAGCCTCAACCTCCATTCAGGGCAATTCGATATAGAATCACATACTGCGAACTTAATTAAGTGACCATTCAAAATAAGAGAACATGCACGTGCACAGATATTATAGCCTGTGGCCATTCCCAAAAAATTGATTTAGCCTGTTGCAAATGATTGTGTGATATTATAAACCACCCGTCATTTAATTCGTTGTGCCGTCACCCCCTTAGCCTTGCCCCTCAAATGATTTCCATTGATTCGCAGTGCTGGCATATATAGGCCTATTTATGTGACGTGTTAATATGTGTTTGGTTGTACTTTATTGAGTAGGCCTAGCTTATAACCTCAATTAACTTGGATCGGCAAATCCAAGGTTTATAAGCAGGAGACTTTGCTCTGCCTATATTAAACATTGTTGATGGATAATTTATTTATCTCGATGTTACTATACGGCAGATAACCCCATAGCCGTAAAATAGGTTTTATGTTGAGTCACCGAAGTTCCCCCTGAAGTATTGTTTTTAAATATATTATTATTATTATTGTAATAAATATTGTAATAATAATATGCTTGAAAAAGACCGTATAGGCCTAAGCTAATATAGCCTATATATGCCGCTATAAAGGCGGGCCGTTGTGAACTTGTGCATCAACAAAACATCATGTGTTTTGAAATAGCCTAAAATAAAATAACTGATAACCGACTGGCCTAATTAGAGCTTTGACCTATTAGGCAGATAAATGTTCTTAGTGGAGTGGGCACGAGTGTGAGTCTGACCAAGCTATAGCAACATAGGTCAAAAGACATATCCTAACTCACGAATAAAGCATTGACAAGAAAATAACTGTTTTCCTATCAGCAAGCGTCATTATTTGTCTTGCATATAGACCTCGTCTTTCTTTATAATAACGAAAACACATCGCGCCGCAATTAAATGCTATTTGCACTGTGAATATATGCACACATCTCCGCACTAATAGGCCTATACTCAAGACGGTATTATGCACTCATGCAGGCCAGGTCCTCGTTGGAAGAGAATTACGCTCTGCAATCAGTATAGGCCTACAGGACGGCAGTATAGAAAGTGTGAAATCGGTCCCTTTATTACACTTTTTTCCCTCTCTCTTGCTTTCTCCCTTTAAAAACAGCACAGCACAGCACGGCTCTGTGAATGGGATTCTAGTGGGATTAGAACAGCTCATATATGGCCGCGAGGGCTCTCTCCAAGATTCCGGAATAATAGTCTACCAAAAAACCATTCCCCATGTGAGGTGCTGCACTTTTGGACATGCACACGCACCAAACTCTGTCTGCCATGGGTGGTGGAACCCTAAAAAAACCCCACCTTCACCTATTTTCAGGTCAGCCTTTTTCGGGAGCATTAAATTGGTGTTACTCATGGTAGCAAAATGGACGTGCCAATATTTGCCCTTTACTTATAGACGATGACGTCACCTAAGGCCTGTATCCATACAGCTAAGTCCAGGCAGAGCTGAAGTGGAGCCGACCTCTATAGCAGACACTTGGGTTTTATTATCACCACGCCACGCTGAAGTGCTTACCCATGCACTCAACAATGGCAGCTAATCTCTCATTTCCAGTAGCTTTCGTTGACTTTCTTAAATGAGGATAAATGCCAAACGAAGGCATGATTAATATTGGCAAAAATAACTAAGTAAGTACATTTTATTTATAGAGCACATTTCACAGACATCATATAGTCACAAAGTGCTTCACAACACTAAAAGCAAAACATGTCAATAGTAAAAATAGTAATATATTGATAGTAATAGTAATAGACACGGGTGGCTTCATGTAAGCTGTAGCCTATATAGCCTAATTAAAAAAACGACTTAATGAAAAGAGAACACATGTTGTTCTAGTCCCTATTTTAGGCATGTCATTATCATGTCATTACATTTTCACAGAGTGACTTAGATGAAGTATAAAAGGCCGGCTTGTTAATTAAAACAAAAAATATTCAAACTAATGCAACAAGACAATTTTCCATGAAATGAATGAGAGAAAAATGAACATGTCGTAAAGATTCCATGCCGTTTGTCTTTCCCTAGATTACAAATTATAGGAAATATATTCTCAAGGCCCATCATATACATATAGGCCGAGTCTGATCAGATTGACTGTGCGTGGCTCTGATTAGGCCAGCTGGTCGACAATACTGACAGATACTGACCCAGCTGTGTAATTTGCATGCAAGTGTGTCCACCAAATTGTAATAGGTGGTGTCTGTCTGCGTAATTGCCTACCTGTCAGACCCACATTGCTAAACGGTGAGTCCTCTTGCAAGACACACACACACACACACACACACACACACACACACACACACACACACACACACACACACACACACACACACACACACACACACACACACACACACACACACAGAAACTATAATTAGGCGCTAAGTAAATGCTGTGATTACCCAACAAGTGACTAGGAATGACTAGGAGTTAAGTGCTACCCTGAAGGTGAGGCAGTGGCCTCATCTCTCCTGTGTAAATAGGTGGAGGGATTTAACACGTTTGGTGTGTGGGGGGTTGGGCCTCCCTCCCCTCACACAGTCTGCCTGTCTGTGGCCATGCAGGGCCTGTCTGACTGCAGACATGGTCACTATACCGCTGCAGCGTATAATAGTTATTCTCAGTAACAGAATGGGTGATACATATATGGTACAGGTGGAAAAACAGGTGTTGTGTGTGTGTGTGTGTGTGTGTGTATGTATGTGTGTGTGTGTGTGTGTGTGTGTGTGTGGGGGGGGGGTATACGGTTGTGTGTGTGCATGTGTGTGACTGTGTAATTTCCATGCGCTACATGCTGTGTGTGCACGTTCACATGCATTTTCTTTTGTGGACAGTGTGCAGGTAGTATGTGGTTTTCAAACTTTGGACAGATTCTCAAGGCATGTGTTCATATAGCAATAGCCATATATAAACGGCACAATGCAATATAGATATGTGTCGCGTCCAAAATAGGGATTCCAGGTTGAAAGTGATTAATATATATATATATATATATATATAAATATATGTATAGAACTTGCCTATGTATATTGGGAGATGAGCGCACACAAGTGTTTATTGTAATAATACCGTGCATGTGGTTGTCACAAAATGCCAAGGCGCACCTGGTCTCGTCTCACAGCACCATTGTACCAGACATACACACACTGTTTTCAAGCGGTCAAGTGAGCCACTCGCACCTGAGAGATATTTCTATTCACCATGGCTCATCAACTCGTTAACCTGCAGAGCCCAATAATCACCTAATCCAGGACAATCATAATAAAAAGGAGCCCATGGTATTAGTATATTGTAAAGCCTGTTTCCGCACTGAGTGGTGGAGCGGTGAAAAGGGTTCGAGCCCACGCATCGCATCCAGCCTCTGGTAGAATAATTCAGGGGGGGTTGGTGGGGGCTGCGGCTTTGTTCCAGCACCACCACCATAATGGAAAGCCCAGTGACATCACAGGCATTCCCTTAACTCGGAACAGGAGAGAGAGTCTGTCCGTCTGTCAACAGGCCAAACACCCAGCCGGCCTGCAGCCAGCCGAGACAAACACACACACACACACACACACACACACACACACACACACACACACACACACACACACACACACACACACACACACACACACACACACACACACACACACACACATCCAAATTACCAGACAGACAGACGGAGAGTTGGACAGGGATATTTACTCCGCAAGGTTTCCACTGCGGATCCACTTCAAAACGAGCAGGAGGAATGGCGTCAAGCTCCCATCATTGGGGCTATTATGGGGAATGGATGCTTCTCATGGTTGCTCTTTTCTCTCTTTTAGCCCCCCCCCTGCCTTGAAGTAGCGTTGAGAACGCAGATGTCACAGTTTCCAATCGGCAGTGAAATTAGTGCTGTTTTGATTACACAGGGCACAGAGATTACCAGCATAAACAGGTCTGCAACATAGATCATCATCTCAAGAGGAAGCACCCCCCCCCCCCCCCCCCAACTGCACGTTTTCCAAAACTCTGTCGGGCCTTCCCAGCTTAGCGGTGATGAGAATAGGACTTCAGCTTCCAGTGTTTGATCTGAGCATTAAATTGATGCTGGTTAAAGTGATATTTCCACATGTAATTGGTGAACCACCGAAAGGCCAGCGGCCCCGGCAATCCCTTAAGCCTGATTTATAATTTGTTGTACAGTGGTGTCGCTCACTGAAGATGGCCAATCCACAAGCTCAACAACGCACCAGGCATGTCACACATTCTGTCTCCTGAATGCAACTTTTCAAGTTAATTCTGCAACAGTTTAGTTTAATCTCAGTTATTACTGAACTAATTCTCAATATGGAGGGCTAGAGATACAAATGGACTGTTCTTAATTAAGTGGATGAAAATATTCGAAAACATGCATCACATACAAGTAACAAGCACGCTGCAAGCAGGGTTATACCGTCATATAGGAGGAACCTTTCTGTAACAGAACTAAAACATCTATCTTTTTATAATTGCAACTCACATTCTTAATAATAAAAAACTCACTCACTGCTAAAATGAAAAGTCTATACCGAGTTGTTTCCTCTTTACCTGCTGAAAAGCTTTGCGATCACGCCATCTTAGAACACACCAAAGGCAAATTCAAGAAGCAGACTGATTATTTTCTTTGAGATTTGTTGTGGGACACCAGAGATCACGCGAACCCTATAGCATCCCACGTCAAGGTGAACATTTGACATAATTAGGCAAACGTAAAACAAAAATAACAGTTGTGATGCATTAGGAGCTTTTAGATTTATTTTCAGCAAAGATATTTAGCCTAGAGGGGGAAAGGGAAGGGTCCAGATCCCTGGAGGACCTCGTCAATGAAGTATATATAGGATTTAAACCATGGTGTCCCTATTTTGGGCAAGTAATTATAGGTGAATATCTTAATGTATTAGAGCCAAGATGGCTGTGTGTGCTTTGAAATGACAGAACAGCAAAAGGACCGTAGCTGCCCGACAGCCTTTGGAGCCCAAAGAATGTTGCCTAATATTTTGTGAAAATGTCTCTATAATGCAGTCATACAAATGATGCCTTTCCATTATTAACTGCAGTTTTAATTTCTTCATTTCTTAAGATATTCTGCACACAAAATAAAATTGCACAAATAAATAGCACATCTACAGGTATATGCTCACAAGACATTGCGATACAATGCGCATGTCAGCTTATAGATCGGTTATTTTCGAAATGGGAAAATGGGGCTTAAGTGGTTAACCACTAGGACATAATTTCAATGCACTGTGGGGGAAGCATGTTTGAATCTGCAGATCTATATACTATACCACCCAAGCTACACAAGCTCACAATGAGGTTCCCACATCTGTTTATCCCTCCAATCCCTCATGCATCTATACATGATAAAATGTAATCCTCAGCAACGGGCCTGCTTTGCATTCAGTAACACCTCTAGCTATAGTGCACACATTGTTATAATATCTGCAAAGTCCCAAACAGGATTAAAGTTGTGATTTCTCTCGCTGACATGATCTATGATTGGTCGGGAAACGACTTCTACATATGGCTTATTGTCTCCATGTCACTTTATTTTGAAATTATCTGTCGCGCGTACATGCACAAAAAAAACCAAAGTCTTTATTTTCGACCTTCCACTCCTTTCTTTCCCCCGGACTAATGTTTCCAGCACACTTATGATAGATTGTTTTATTTACCAGCGCACTCCAACATCTGGAATTTGGCCTCTCGTGCGGCACACACCGCATCGAGCGAGCTTGGCTGTGGTTCCACGGGCTCTGAGATTTATGGAAGAGGCTTACAGCACTCGGCTGTGTTTGGGATAGCTTTGCCCCCGCGCCGTCCCACTAAGATCACCATACCCTCCTACCCGTTCCCCCTCTCGGACAAAGCTATGCCCCCCCCCCCCTCGCTGCTGTCACTAGTGTGGAAGTCACAGTTGTGGTAAAAGGTGTGATAATGTCTTTGGAGCAGTAACCACATGGATCCTAGCATCCGTATGCCAGGCATGTTCATAATAGGGGAATATTCTATTTAAATAAAATAAATTCCTACATGCTTTTCATACCTCTTCTTATTTGTATAGACACGCTATAGGGGTGGGTGTATAAGCATGGTGATATTAGTCGGACAGTCGGTCAGTCATTCAATCAGAAGTCAGATATCCAGATATCTGTCTGGTTGAATTGTTTGCGCACCATCATACTTCCTGGAGGATGAATCCTGTTGAGTTTGGTGACTGCATGGGCGTTTGTAACTTATGTTGTGCTTGTGGCTCTAATAATAATACAATATTTCCCATTCATTTCAAGCCCCACTAGTGAGAGTCAAAGATGTCCAACCACATTGGTTGGATTGGACCTACCGTACTATGCAAGACGTACAGTATAGCATGACTTCTATAGGGACCTTTACTGAGGCTTGTAGACTCTTGGGCCATGATGGCATGCAGGTACACTGGCGAGGTTCTCCTCACTTGCGTGTCTTTGATATTCTGGGGACAAGCTGTGCATCGATGTGGGAGGAGGCAGGGGGCGTGTCGTTTGCAAATTGCAGCACACTGCAATTTTGGTGTCAACAAGGACCACTATTTGCAGCATCCACCTGGCTGCTTGAACCAGCCAGGTCAACGGGTGCATACTATACTTGTCTGTTGTGCCATTTGGTGAAGGTGCGTGCACCCGTATATACATGTCTCAAAAATCAAACGCGGCGCGAAAGACTCTAGTTTTGTTTTTGCATTGTATGCTTGGAGAAGGACACAAGAATGCATATGAGGACAGGGTAAGATGACGAAAACAAACTAGATCACAGCTGTGGGTGAAAGGATAGATAACCAACCGGTGCTTGAATTGGGCGGTATTAAATGAAAAAATATATGATTTCGGTTGCATTCTTTGGCCAGTTGGTCTACCTAAACATGAATGTATATGTATATATATGGTTTATTCATGAGTGTACAGGAGCTCTCCACCTTCAATGTCCAAGCATGTCCCAGCCTTTCAGTGAGCCTGGTGTGCACCGTACCCTCAATGTGGGAAACCTGCGGTTTGGCAGTACTGTAATTGATTTTGGACACATAATTAGGTCATTCTAAGTAGAATCCATGTCTGCTTCATTCCTGCATGTTTCCAACCACATATAGCCTACCATATGTTTACTTGTTTATATTGCCAAAGAAATCAAACAAATATACCTCTTTGTTCGTGGGACACGAATCTGAGCGTATACAAAGGTTCCCTTTATGAGGCCCACTTCCTCCTAATAAATGTGTATTTGTAGCCATATGGGACATTATGTAATCCATAAATCATCCTTCAAGCATCCTCCCAAATCAACATATTTGGGGTTTTCTAGCTCATGTGGTTTTATACCATGTTCTTTTCTCCAACTTGTAATGGTCAGTATCACTCAAATGTGATGGACGCTAATTATGTTTATTTGACAATAAAGACATCATGTATACATCAACATAAATCAATCAATTTCCTTCCTGGGCTTTGATTTGGGGCCCAAGACGGTCAGAAATGGGGTCTGCTGGCCACAGACACTCACTTGTGGATAGACATTTCTCAAGGTTTAGATTTTTCTCCCACAGGTCTTTTGGGTCCCTTACCCCCGCCCGGCCTATAAGCGGGTTTAAGCCCCTGTAAGCCTGTGCATTAAAACAGACTTGGGTAATGAAAAGCGATCATTTGATCGACCTTGATTGAATCCACCTGAAACACACCCACTGACAATATATATTCAGACCTAATCCAACCCCTCTCACCATTTCACCTTGGCTCCTCCACCCGCCTCCTCAACCCCTCTCACCATTTCACCTTGTTTCCTCCACCCGCCTCCTCAACCCATCTCACCATTTCACCTTGTTTCCTCCACCCGCCTCCTCAACCCATCTCACCATTTCACCTTGTTTCCTCCACCCGCCTCCTCAACCCCTCTCACCATTTCACCTTGTTTCCTCCACCCGCCTCCTCAACCCCTCTCACCATTTCACCTTGTTTCCTCCACCCGCCTCCTCAACCCCTCTCACCATTTCACCTTGTTTCCTCCACCCGCCTCCTCAACCCATCTCACCATTTCACCTTGTTTCCTCCACCCGCCTCCTCAACCCCTCTCACCATTTCACCTTGTTTCCTCCACCCGCCTCCTCAACCCCTCTCACCATTTCACCTTGTTTCCTCCACCCGCCTCCTCAACCCCTCTCACCATTTCACCTTGTTTCCTCCACCCGCCTCCTCAACCCATCTCACCATTTCACCTTGTTTCCTCCACCCGCCTCCTCAACCCATCTCACCATTTCACCTTGTGTCCTCCACCCTCCTCCTCAACCCATCTCACCATTTCACCTTGTGTCCTCCACCCTCCTCCTCAACCCATCTCACCATTTCACCTTGTGTCCTCCACCCTCCTCCTCAACCCATCTCACCATTTCACCTTGTGTCCTCCACCCTCCTCCTCAACCCATCTCACCATTTCACCTTGTGTCCTCCACCCGCCTCCTCAACCCATCTCACCATTTCACCTTGTGTCCTCCACCCGCCTCCTCAACCCATCTCACCATTTCACCTTGTGTCCTCCACCCTCCTCCTCAACCCATCTCACCATTTCACCTTGTGTCCTCCACCCTCCTCCTCAACCCATCTCACCATTTCACCTTGGCTCCTCCACCCGTCTCTTCAAAATACCAAAGTCCATAACCATGGCTGCATGGGATCTTGCCATGCTGCTATATAGTGCTGACTGCACTTTGCACCGGTTTGTTTGTTGTCCCAAAATGTGATTATTTATTTTTTACGGTGAGGCTCCTATAAGTCTTAAGTTAATTAATAACTCCTGATCTGTCTAGAAGAGGGTCTGTATGTGTGTCCGAGTCCCTGGGGACACACACGTTTGATGTATACCGTTAGTCCGACATGACAGACCGACAAGTGAGGAGAAAAACAGAGAGAGAGCTGAGATGCAGAGAACAGAGGTAAAGGATACAGAGAGAGACGCAAAGATGTACGAAAAGATGAACGCGTTTGATGTATACCATTAGTCCCACATACGTGGCCGGTTAAGACTCACCCGTGGCTTCCGTGTGTGTTTATGGTTATAAATTGTTTCACATTTCGTGAATTCATAATCTCCGTCCGTCCATATTTGTGCAATGACAATCCATTAATAGGTCAATAGGTTTTTTGGAGCAGTGCAGCCGCTCATATGCACAGCTTTGTGCGTATGTCTGTCTGCCCGTTTGAGCACGGAATGTGCTCATATGATTGGACATCATGTTGTTGACATCATCAGATGTCATCATTGGGATGAACTGCACTGCTGACTTCACACGAGTGAAGTGATATATATATAGGATATTGTTTTACGTTAGAAAATCACTTGGGAAGATGCATTAGTAGAATTAATTTGAACACAGTCAATGGTGAAGTCTGTTTGCTATGAATGGCCTCACTCCCGGAGTTAGTGTTATCCTTACTCCATTGACACCAGGCCTGCATGGAAAGTTTCAGAGTCATAATCTTTTCATGTTAGTTCTTAATTCCCCAACGCCATCACAAAATATGTCCACTATTTGAGTGCTGTGCTATAGCAGACAGATCATGCAAAGGAAACAAATGAAATTACATTGCATTTTATTCATCACAAGTCAGTGCTAACTAAACCCCACTGACCTATTGTGGATTGTCATTGCTAATTTGCTATCTATCCAGTAAATATATGAATATTAATCCAAACTCCTTTTTTAAGTTTTGCTTTCTAAGATCTCAGTTATATTGGTATCACATCTGTCAAACTCTGCCTGCTAATGTCCTTTTATTTGGGCTGTGAAATAGGGATGAATATATATATATATCATATATATATATCATTTGAGGATTAATATGTCTTTTTTCCATCCCTCCCACATTGACCGCCCATAAACTATGTTTGGCCATCCAAAATGAAGAAGATATTAATGTATATTTTGGAGCAATTGGACAACATTTGAGCTGTGCATGCTTTGCCAATAAATAGCTTTTTTCTACAGTCGCTGCTTGATTGCTGAAGCCCTTCACTTTGTCAAAGCAATTGTGTGAGACGAGCACAGTCTAAACACGAGCAACAAATGTTTATGGCGTGCGACTGGCCAGGGAAGCTGTTAAAGGAGTGAGTGCGTAAACGTGGGAGAACGTGTTTCTAGTAGCTCTGTGTATATATTTCTGCAGATTCTCATCACCGTGCTCTCGTTTGGACATGGGAAAGGTAGCATCTCGGGGCATGAGAACACAGTCAGAGGTTACTCAGAGGAAGGCGGCACCTGCCTCTGGTCTGGGTCTGATACATGTCTATGTAAACCCACTGACAGCAGAGTGAGAAAAAAACAAAACAGAGAGAGAGATGCAGAGAACAGAGGTGAAGGATACAGAGAGAGAGAGTGCCAACAAGAGAAAGGAAGATGGAGAGGGAGAGGGAAATAAATGAAAAGAGCGTAGAGTAAACGAAAACAGAGAGAGCTGTCCCACCCAGGTTCCTACCTATATCGGCCTTTTGTATTCCCCTGACACAAAGATTTATTATGCAAACACTGGCGTTCCCGAAAAATACATATTGAAACAATTTTCGGACAAACACGGGAGACAAAGTGAGCGTCCTGCGCTGTCATGGGACAGGAGTGCGGTGCTTGTGGGGCAGGGCCTGCACGAAGCGTTGGCCTGGGGGGCGGGGGGGGGGGAAGTCGGTCCCATTAGTAGTCTCGCTCCAGGAGCCCTGAAAAGGTAGGCAGGCCGAGGCGGCGTTGCGGCCTGTCAACCAAGAGCGAGGGACTGTCAAAAGAAAACACAAGGGGAGGGAGACGTGATTAAGAGGCTGCCACAGCCTCGCAGCCTGTCTGTGGGTTCTACCTGCCTGTTGAGCTGGAATAGCGCAGGTAACCCTGAGAAGGTAAATAAAGCAAGGGGAATGGACAAACATATCATATGCACACACACACACACACACACACACACACACACACACACACACACACACACACACCACTGAGTACCTACAAAGAGTGTGACAGGAATGTAAGAATACACATTTGATGAAAAACATTTAGTTTCAGAGTTCAGAATATCTGGTTTTATGATCTATTCGAAGCCACATTTCCTCATTGGTGCTCTCTGACTTAACCCATATCTCATCTCTTTCCCCACAGCTATTCCTTTTTCTTTTTGCAATTTGCATGCATGCTTGACTGCGGCCACATTGTTTCTGCACTCCCAGGGGGAGTTGTTGGGGAAATCCTGCAGCATTAATGCAGGAGAGATGCGGGGGTGTGGGGATGTCTTGGAACGCCAAGCCACCGCCATACACCTTATGGGTCATATTTTTTATTAAATTAATAAAGCCTGGACATTTTATTTTGCTCAGTGGACGGGACACAGCGCTGAGAGACGTTTACGTCAGTGAGGACATTAAATTATGAATGACCGGTCCTGCCCTGAATGAATCACATCGCAATATATTTCATGCTGTTTGATGGTTCGCAGGAAACATACATCTTTCCTCAGTTAGGCTTTCTCACAGAATG
>NC_139697.1:69668689-69683689 GCF_964188405.1 Protomyctophum parallelum
CCCCCCCCCCCCTCCCTCACCTCCGGGGATGAAGTATATGAGCAACATGGCTGCTGCCGACCGTGTGAACATGTTCTGTGGTCTATGGGCGAGGTTCAAGGAGAGGGAGAACGGAGGGCTGGGACCTCGGCTATAGCATGCAGGTCAGCACACGGCGGACTTGGGCAGTTCCCAGGACGGCGTGCATGGGGGTGGGGGACTGATGTGGTTCGAGGGGTGAGAAGAGGAGGGGAGACAAAAGGGGGCGGGGGGAGTACTGGAGACCGTGAGAGTAGGGGAGAACCTAGAAGAAAGGGCGGGGGGGGGGGGTGTCTGTGTGTGTGGTGTTGGGTGAGGTTGAGAGGGGTGAGAGCCTTTCTCAGGTATAGGTTTGCCCAAACATGACGGCTTGTTTACCTGTTGAATTGCAGCTTTTGTCTGGGCCTCCCGTGAGAGACAAAAAAGACAGAGCAGCTTTAGCCCCCTTTGCTATAAGCAGGACCACCAATGTAGTGTGTGTGTGTGTGTGTGTGTGTGTGTGTGTGTGTGTGTGTGTGTGTGTGTGTGTGTGTGTGCGTGTGTGTGTGTGTGTGTGTGCGTGTGCGTGTGTGCGTGCATGTGACTTCATGCATGCTTGAGAATGCCTGCGTATCTGTTGGTGCTAGCATGTGCACGTGCGTGTGTGTGCTCCGCACATACATCTCATGTGTGTGTGTGTGTGTGTGCTGTGTGTGTGTTGCTGGGCGTGTGTTTGTGTACAGACGCAAACGTGTGTGACTAATTCGTTTTTGGGGTGCAGCAGTGCAACAATGCACACAGTCTGTCTGAGGAGGACCAGGCTGTATAGGTGGAGGGTGGAGGGGCGTGGGGCGTAGATGCACTGTTGCCAAATTATAAGCATGTCTATGAAAACGAGCCCAAAAGAAGCGACAATAGGTCCCAGGAGCACTTTTAAAACATAATGAAAACAGCCAATAATGTATACAAGCTCAGATCGGCTATTTTCAAAAGTAAATCAAGAAAAAAGGTGAAACATTTTCTCTTATTTTTTTTAAACATTTTCACAACACAAATCGGGTATGGGGGTCCCTGGCACAAACTATTTTGATATGAGGGAGAGTCGGTCGACAAATATATTCAATCAACCATGACATGAAAATGTTTGAGAACCACTATAGTTTAAATGCCCCAGTGTGTGTGTGTGTGTGTTTGTGTGTGTGTGTGTGTGTGTGTGTGTGTGTGTGTGTGTGTGTGTGTGTGTGTGTGTGTGTGTGTGTGTGTGTGTGCGCACAAACAAGTCTGTTTGTGTTTGGTGTCATTCTATGTGCGTATTTAGTAACATGAGGACTGTCATTCAAACAAGGACGTTGACTATGGAGGAGTTCCTTTGACTCAGCTAACAGTGAGCAATGAGCTTTGATTGATTGATGTATTTATTAACAGAATTATAGTACATTTATTACTATTAACTGGTGGGACGACACCATAAAGAGATTTCCAGTTCGAACCCTGGCTCCCCCTGAGTTAGTGTCGAAGTGTCCTTGAGCAAGACTCTGAACCCCAAATTGCTCCTGATGTGCAGGTTGGTGCCTTGCATGGTTTCCCCCCCGCCATCGGTGTATGAATGTGTGTGTGAATGGGTGAATGTAATGCACAATCTATATGTAAAGCGCCTTGGATAAATGCGCTATATAAATTCAAAACTTGCTTAAAATAGGGTCCACCATTTTCAATTCATCAGAACATTCAACAGAGCAGTGTCCTGCAGCATTGAGGGATGCGGTTCTAGGGCCTGTGTGAAGCCATGTGACCGTATGCCAGGGGTGGGCAACTTTGAGGAATGAGAGGGCCATTATACTGTATTTCCATACTCACTCCAGATGGGCCACATTGCACGTATAGCAAAAATAGCCGGTCTACTATAGTTTTTGCTATATTTGAATTGAAATCCTGAATAATGTTTTGCTATTTTTAATTGGGATCCTGAAAAGTCATTTTAACTAAATACAACTATATTGGACATAAAAAAGACTAACATTATTTATAATACTACTCAGCAAGCTACTAATTTAGACTGTAAGTAATTAAAGCGGGTCATGTTCACATTGTAACAGCTGGAATCAATAACATTTAATTAATCTGAGGGCCACATTAAGTGAAGGTGGGGGCCGCATGTGGCCCACGGGCCGCCAGTTGCCCATCCCTGCCTTATGCGCATATATGTCCCTTGTTCCCATACAGTTGTGGAATAAAGTACTCACTTTTTAAATATAAGTAAGATATATCAATACTGCAATTTAGAACTATACTAAGGCCTCACTCACACCTTTACAACAGACTGATGTATATGCTTGTTGTATACAAAGGGTGTGATACATCTTGCCACAATGCATTTCCAATGGGAATCACATGGTTTGACACAACATTTGTGTTGTATGAGGGGGAGGGGGGCAGTCGAAACACAGCCGAAAGCCATACAACAGCTTGTAGTCCAAAATGTTGTATCAAACCAGTGACTTCCATTGGAAATGCATTGGGGCGGCCATGACACTTACATCTTGCTTACATCTAGCATGCATCAATGTTGTGTGCTAGATCGAAAGGTGTGAGTGAGGCCTAAGTAAATTCCAGAATTCAAAATGTAGGCCATCAAAATGTACTTAAAGTAAAAGTTCTCATTGTGCAGAATGTTATTGAGCTTATAGATTGGCTATTTTCAAATGGTCAACATCTATACAGAGTGCTGAACTGGTTCATGTATGTTTTGTAATTATAATCAAAATCTAGAAAGTAATTAGTAACTAAAGCATTCAAATAATTGTAGTGGAGTAACAGTAACAATATTTGTCTCTGAAATGTAGTGGAGTAGAAGTAAAAGTACTGAACATTAAATTGAAATACTCCAGTAAAGTAAAAGTACCTCAAAATTGTACTTAGGTACAGTAAGTCATTTTCAACCAAGGTTCACGTTTTAGGTGGTTGTTAGATAAAGTAAAAGAGCAGTGTTATTTTTTTTAATTTGCTGCTTTCTTTCGTTTTAGCGATTTTATTTTAGCTATATTTTGACAGGGGGCTGGGGGCATTCGAAAATGGGGCTAAATATCAATTTATTGTCTCCACCAGGCCGAAGGCATGTGGGGAGAGTATGTTTTGCACTCCGTCCGTCCGCGTGTCCGTCCGTGTGTCCGTGTGTCCGTGTGTGTGTCCGTGTGTCCGTGTGTCCGTGAACAGCTAATCTCGGCCACCGTTAACCCGGTCGATGCCATATTTTGCACACACACTCCCTGGATGCCAACGATGAACCTCTGCCCCAAACTTTCCAGAACGGCCTGTTATAGCGCCACCAGGAGGCCGCTTTGTGCAAAACAAGTTTTTGCACAGTACACCTACAGATTTTGTCCAAACATCACGCAAATTGGTACACAGTCTCTCTAGAGCCATTCAACGAAAAGGGTCTTTCAGATTTATCACACTCCATCCTCATTGGTTAAGATTGGCTTCCAAAGTTCACAGGAGTGCTCAGTTTCAAACAAAATGCTGCAAATCATGAACACATCGCGTGATTTCCGTGAAATTGTGCACCCACATTCCCACTAGGCCGAGGACGAAATGCCACATGAACAATTTCAACTCAGCCTCAAGGTGGCGCTATAACTGGCCGAAAAGTGTTTTTACCTCTAACTGCACGGATCTGTGGATAACCTGGTGGAGACCTGTGCCCGGAAGGGCACTTTTTCTAGTTTTAAATGTTTTTATAGCGATTTATTTTTTATTTTCTATAGTCCTACCTAGACCCCAAGAAATTTAATCTGGCCACAAAAGCAGGTCTACTGAATGTGTCAAACTGACATATTGAGCCTGTATGGCTTAGAAAATAGCTAAAATCCCTAAAACGAAAGAAAGCAGCACATGAAAAGATTATTAACACTAAAAGGCAAATTTATATGTATATATTGAACAAGCACGATAGTCTATTTAATAACATTCTGGCATCCTTTTTTGTATTGTTTTTATTCAGAAAATGCAAAAGTTGATTTTCTTTCATTCAAAATGTTTTTTGAATTACAATTTTGAGCGGCTCGTCATAGTGGTTAATATTAAATATGTTTGTAGAAATTCAAGTTTTTGTCTGGTATGACACAGTACAATGACATAACATAATCAAAATGAGTTATATACAATTTGTTTTCATTTCAGTTAAAAGCACTGCTATTTTTTGTGGAGCTTGGGGGTTTAGACTCATGAATCATAAGCCTGCGTGTGTGTGTGTGTGTGTGTGTGTGTGTG
Organism: Protomyctophum parallelum; assembly: GCF_964188405.1. Classification (NCBI taxonomy): domain Eukaryota; kingdom Metazoa; phylum Chordata; class Actinopteri; order Myctophiformes; family Myctophidae; genus Protomyctophum; species Protomyctophum parallelum. The sequence goes on from NC_139697.1 coordinate 69,672,956, forward strand.
TGTGTGTGTGTGTGTGTGTGTGTGTGTGTGTGTGTGTGTGTGTGTGTGTGTGTGTGTGTGTGTGTGTGTGTGTGTGTGTGTGTGTGTGTGTGTGTGTGTGCGCGCGCGCAGCATGTGTGTGTGTGCATGCATTGTCAGGTGCAAAATATGTATTGCGCCAAGTGAAGGGAAAAGCACTTAACATGCACTCGTGTTCACCTGCGACTACATAACAACTTTGAACACAGAATCAATATGTTTGTGTAGAACTGCCGAAACCTGTCACCTTTGTTCTTTTGCATTATTAAGCCACATGCATTGTTGAAGAAATTATTGCGAAACAAACGCCTCCCCAATCCCATCCCCGTCTGCATAAACTGCAGCAGTTCAAAGAGAGATTGCCACAGCGTTGGATCAGTTTTGTTGCTTTTGCTGGACGTGTGTAATTGTGTGAAACATTGTGCCTATAGCCTGCCTAACGCTTCTCCTGTTTTCTGTCTGTGTGTGTGCGTGTGCGTGTGCGTGTGTGTGTGTGTGTGTGTGTGTGTGTGTGTGTGTGTGTGTGTGTGTGTGTGTGCATGAGAGTGTGCTTTTTCGCGTGGGCGTTGTGCGTATGTGAAGTGATGTTGGTTTCTACCTGTGTGGCAGCAGGTAAGCCCAGTAATCTCTGTTTGTCTGTGTCTGAGTCGAATAATGCCCTGAGTCATTCCTATAGAGGGTGTGCTAAATCCAGGGGTACTCTCTATCAAAAAACGCAACAGTCGGCACTATAATTTACAGAAGTGATCCTCAAATACCAAATTAATATCTTAAGCATGTGTATGATTAAATGCTTTGAGAGATGGCTATAAATAAATCCAAATAGTTGGATGATGTTTTCGTCCTCTTTGAGTGGTGGGTGATTTTAAAAACGGGGTGAAATTTGGGTTAGATTAGTTCTGTTCTTTCCTCGGGCTTGACTTGGTCTCAGACCAAGAGGATTCAGGATTTAAATGTTTTGCACATTTCCCCAAATCTGGTTACTGCAGCTCGAAGAGATTTACTTCCTTCCTAAATGAATTAATTACTTGAATAGTTATTTAATTGCATATCTGTTTGGATTTTGATTCAATTTGTAAACAATCTGTAAACAATTCTGTTTAAAATATTGTCCCCTTACTATGATGTCAGACTGATGCAATTATGGTCAATCAAGCGATTTATTTGTTTTCTGTTTTCTGTATTGACGTAATTATTGGTCTAACACCTCCAGCCCCCCCTGTCTCACCCACTCCTCTGTCTCGGTCTTGACTCTGTCTCACCCACTCCTCTGTCTCAGTCTTGACTCTGTCTCACCCACTCCTCTGTCTCGGTCTTGACTCTGTCTCACCCACTCCTCTGTCTCACCCACTGACTCTGTCTCACCCACTCCTCTGTCTCACCCACTCCTCTGTCTCACCCACTCCTCTGTCTCACCCACTCCTCTGTCTCACCCACTGACTCTGTCTCACCCACTCCTCTGTCTCAGTCTTGACTCTGTCTCACCCACTCCTCTGCATGTCTCGGTCTTGACTCTGTCTCACCCACTCCTCTGTCTCAGTCTTGACTCTGTCTCACCCACTCCTCTGTCTAAGTCTTGACTCTGTCTCACCCACTCCTCTGTCTCACCCACTGACTCTGTCTCACCAACTCCTCTGTCTCACCCACTCCTCTGTCTCACCCACTGACTCTGTCTCACCCACTCCTCTGTCTCACCCACTGACTCTGTCTCACCCACTCCTCTGTCTCAGTCTTGACTCTGTCTCACCCACTCCTCTGCATGTCTCGGTCTTGACTCTGTCTCACCCACTCCTCTGTCTCAGTCTTGACTCTGTCTCACCCACTCCTCTGCATGTCTCGGTCTTGACTCTGTCTCACCCACTCCTCTGTCTCAGTCTTGACTCTGTCTCACCCACTCCTCTGTCTCAGTCTTAACTCTGTCTCACCCACTCCTCTGTCTCGGTCTTGACTCTGTCTCACCCACTCCTCTGTCTGGGTCTTAACTCTGTCTCACCCACTGACTCTGTCTCACCCACTCCTCTGTCTCGGTCTTGACTCTGTCTCACCCACTCCTCTGTCTCAGTCTTGACTCTGTCTCACCCACTCCTCTGTCTCGGTCTTGACTCTGTCTCACCCACTCCTCTGTCTCAGTCTTGACTCTGTCTCACCCACTCCTCTGTCTCGGTCTTGACTCTGTCTCACCCACTCCTCTGTCTCGGTCTTGACTCTGTCTCACCCACTCCTCTGTCTCGGTCTTAACTCTGTCTCACCCACTCCTCTGTCTCGGTCTTGACTCTGTCTCACCCACTCCTCTGTCTCGGTCTTGACTCTGTCTCACCCACTCCTCTGTCTCGGTCTTGACTCTGCTTCCCAACTTCTGTCTGGGTCTTGACTCGGTCTTGTTCTGTTCCACAATCCCTGCAGTCTAAATCTTACCTCAAGGCAATTTATGGGACTTTACCATTACAGTATATATGAAATCTCTGCTGGATTGGAATCCTTATAGGTCACGCTCCAGTGACTGGCTCACACTAAAGGTCCCCAAAGTAAACACTGAACTGGGAAAAACAAACTTTTGTTTTAGTGTCCCAACCACTTGGAATAACCTACACAGCTTAAATTAAAGATCTGTTCTCGCCCATAACATATGGTCAATTTAAATCTTTGATTGCAGACCTACCCACAAATGTCTGCAACTGCTTTTAAACTTGTGTTGTTTTGGGGTTGTTGTATCATACGATATGCAAAAGATTCTGCTTGTTTTCTCTTATCATTTCCCTTATCATTGAATATTGTGAAAATGAAATTGTACTGTGATCTCAACGACACTGCAAATAAGGGAAACCTCAATGTCTTTCGATGAATAAATATAAAGGTTTTGCCAGGTGAAGCCTGGCCTATATTCGATGCTGTTAGCTTTAGCGACTTTGTCGTGACCTATATGATTGGCTGCCCGAGTCTGACCCCATACTCTGAAACGCCGCGTGGAAGTCTCTGCACCACCGCCGCAGCGCGGTGGTGCAGAGATGTTATGAGCTAACTGTTTGGAGCTACAGGAAAGGCATACCAAAACACAGTGATTGAACCAACAAAAGAACGTCGGAAACAAATGAAACCGGGTACAGGCTTTAGTTTAGACATACTATTGGTCCGGCGTATATCTATTCTACGTCCGAGCATAGACATGGTAACGCCCCGCCTGCCTCTGATTGGCCTACCGACACTGCCCGTCTTGCCTGTCCTCCGAGATGCAAGGGTACTCCGTGGTGGGAAATAATACAAGTACAAGAGAATGAAAACACGCGACAGTAACTTGTAACTTTAATTTTTGTAGAAGAGACAAACTAATATTGTTTGTGCCGTTTGCTTTGATTGAATAATTTGATTGAACACGTAGGCCTATACTATGATTGTGTTCTAAATTAAAGTGTTAGTGTTGATTATCGTGTATTAATCAATCTAATTATAGTAAACTAATACCATTATACTAAAAAAGATAAAGGTAAAAGAGACCTTTTTACAGTACAATAATGTTTCAAGTTTACACATGTATACAAATAAACAGGCCAACGGCATAAATTAGTTTGCCTCTTCTACAAAAATAAAAGTTACTGTTGCGCATGCCAAGCTGTCATTCTCTTGTATTATATATCGTACTTGTATTATTTATTTATTTCCCACCAGCAGACTATCCAGCATGTATCTTCCAGCTGTGTCGGTAGGCCAATCAGGCAGGCGGGGGCGTTACCATGTCTATGCTCGGACGTAGAAAAGATATACGCATTGGTACGACTGTCATTAGACCGTCTCAAAATAATTATTTTTACCGATATTGATTGATATATTGATAGTGACCATCAATGGCTCTGTCACTTTGGTTTTGTGTTTTTCTAATGTTTGAACTAAGGCAGCATAATCAAAGTATGTTTATTACTATACTCTTATTTAAATATAATAATAATAATAATCTGAGTACTTCTCCCCCACTGACACCATGACCATGGTACTGTGGAGTATAAACCAGGCTTATGTCTCCCCAGCACCTTGCTTCCCGTGAACCCCACTCCACCCCTATACTGCTGCTGCTGCTGTTATGTCAAAACTGCAGCTGCCTGCATCTCCTGGGCTGGCTCGCCGAACACTGACGAGTCCCCCTGGCCGGGCTAGAACCAGCTGGACATATATCAAGGAAAGAGAGAGAGAGATATATAGTATGAGACAGAGATGAAGGAACAAGGCTAGAATGGAGAGAGCGAGAGAAATGTGGAGTGTGGGAAGAGTGAGAAAGGAAGGAAGAAAAGGGAAGAAATAAAGAAATGGGAAAAGAGATGGCAGAGAAGGATTGGGGGAAAAAGAACAAAAGAGACATGCAGGGGAAAGAGAGATGATGGACGTGGAGACACATAGAGAGACACATTTAATGGGCATCTGTGGCGGCAGTCGAGGCTTTGATGTGTGTGTGTGTGTGTGTGTGTGTGTGTGTGTGTGTGGGTGTGTGTGTGTGTGTGTGTGTGTGTGTGTGTGTGTGTGTGTGTGTGTGTGTGTGTGTGTGTGTGCGTGTGCGTGTGCGTCTGTGTGTGTGGACCTGATTGCCCGGAGGTCAGGCCCGGAGGATTAGTGAGCTGTTCCTCTGGTGCCAAAATGCAGAAGATCCTTTTTTTTTCTGTTCACCCCGACACCCTTCTTCTTCGCTCTGTCAGTTGTCTTTTGTTGTTTTCAGTTGTTTTTTTGTTCTGAAATCTTTATGACGCTTTTCAGACAATTCACCAAATGAGTGAAACATATTTTTTGTTACATCATCACTAAACACTATTTTACCCAATGTAAAATATTCCATAAGTACAACACTTCATGGCAACTTGAGCTATACTCTTCTTTAATATTTCATCGTGACTATATCCAACAAAAAGCTAAAAATAGATATCATGGGATGGTAAAATCTGTGCGAAACGTGCATATTATTTTAATATTCCTAAAGAAGGAAATGGAGCTGGGAACTTCTCCTTTGGTCCACCCATTCCTGCATGGGACATGTGAGAACGGTCCAGTGAAAAAAGTCCATTGTGGGTGTATGGAATCTTTCTCTATCACACTACAGTATACAGGAACATTTCTCAAAGATATAGATAGATAACCAGCACTCGCGGAACTCTCGTTTGAAGGCACTTTTAATTATCTTTAATCAGTTGGCATGGTACGCTGCAGAGCAGCAGTACAACGAATGCATTTTGGCGTTCAAGCCTTCATCAGTGTTGTCTGTCTCAATCTCTATCACACTGTCACTAAACACGGGTGAAATTCACCCGAACACCTGCCTGTGTAGAAAAGACCTGGGCAGGGAAACAAACATACCTTCTATGATGTCACTGAGCATCATGAAGGTACTGAAAGACCCACCCACCTCAGACATCAGCAGCATTATGAAAATTACAAAAGTATAATCGCCCGGGTGAAAATCACCTGTGTTTAGTGTTCTATCCACATTTTTCATATAGCCCATAAGTCTTTGCGTTTGTGTGTGCATAAGTTCCTGTTTCTCTTGCTGTGTTGCCAGTTTTGCAAGAGAAACAAGTGGCCAGGTCTATGAAAACAAGCTCAAATGAAAGTAGCTGATCTACAAGGTCACAGCGACACATTGTGAGGAATACATATTTTTTTAACATTTTAATAAAAAAGGCACAAAATATGTTCAGATGGATGTCTGTGGACAATTACATAGTATTCATCTGGGTTTCCTTGATGTGAAGAAATGTGGAAGCAAGCCCAAATAAGCAACTACTATACACTTTAGAATCAAGCCCAAAAAAACATCAACCAGCAACTACCAATAATTTATTTGGGTACACTTCAGAGTTAAAGGTAAATAAATTATTTGACTTTCTCAGCGTCACAAAACATTTATTTACAACTTTTGCATGCTCTTAAACAATCTCCCGGTTGTTCTATCTACACTCCAGGCAACACAACATGACAGTAAAGGAGAGGACCATAATAATGCACCAGGTATCAGCAGAGAAACGTGCAAGGTTCTCGTACCCCCACTACAAATGAGTCTGGGAGAGGCAAGCAACGGAGGTAAGATGACAGTCTGCAGTTCTTTCTCACTGTTCTCAGAATGCTGGGGTGTTCCTGAAGTAGCGCAAGCCGACAACGTGTTGGTATATTTCAATGTCTCTATAGCCCAAATAGATTAAAGGCATATTACTTATAAGATGCCTGGACCTGGATTTTTCTATGCCTTTTTTATTCCAATTTTCCCCCACTCCTGCAGCCGTAGTTTGAGGGATACCAGTAGAATGTGTTGTTGAATGTTTCGCATACAAACTGTCAACTGTGAAATTAAATGTTGATCTAGCCTATACAGAGTCCTCCCCCTTTACTGTACATATTATTTATGTTTCATTTCTAACCGTTTTACATGATGGTTTTGCATAGTATTGTATACGTGTAAGTATGTTATTAAATGTTCCGATTGGTCGAATATGAGGACCCCAATGTAACAAGTCATTGCTTTCTTGGGTTTTAAATCCTCTTAGCAGACCTCGTATTGAACTGCACTTTCCTGTGCCTTTTTCTGCAAACTGTTAGTAAAGCAATCAATCAATCAATCAATCAATCAATCAATCAATCAATCAATCAATCAATCAATCGTGAGTTTATCAGGGTGGATGTCTTCCACTCCTTACATCTCAAACATGTTATTTACTGGTTGTTTCCTGATATGTTGGGACGGGGCAGATTTTCTTTAACCATTATACCTTATAGTGTTGCTAATGGGTAGAAACCGATAAGGGTAAAGCAAGGGTAAATCTCATCAAATGGTGGGACCGTGGCTCAAATGGCGAAAAAAGAATGGGCCTTGATATGAAAGGGTTGAAAACCACTCGATAGACCCGATTTCCTTGCCACCGAATGTTGACCCCAGAATCGGGGGGAGTGGTGTAGAGTGTTGTCGACCTGTTGTGTCCAGGTGCTGTTGACCTGTTGTGTCCAGGTGCTGTTGACCTGTTGTGTCCAAGGTGTACCAGGTGTTGACCTGTTGTGTCCAGTGTACCAGGTGTTGACCTGTTGTGTCCAGGTGTACCAGGTGTTGACCTGTTGTGTCCAGGTGTACCAGGTGTTGACCTGTTGTGTCCAGGTGTACCAGGTGTTGACCTGTTGTGTCCAGGTGTACCAGGTGTTGTTGTTGACCTGTTGTTGTGTCCAGGTGTACCAGGTGTTGACCTGTTGTGTCCAGGTGTACCAGGTGTTGACCTGTTGTGTCCAGGTGTACCAGTTGTTGACCTGTTGTGTCCAGGTGTACCAGGTGTTGTTGTTGACCTGTTGTTGTGTCCAGGTGTACCAGGTGTTGACCTGTTGTGTCCAGGTGTACCAGGTGTTGTTGTTGACCTGTGTTGTGTCCAGGTGTACCAGGTGTTGACCTGTTGTGTCCAGGTGTACCAGGTGTTGTTGTTGACCTGTTGTGTCCAGGTGTACCAGGTGTTGACCTGTTGTGTCCAGGTGTACCAGGTGTTGTTGTTGACCTGTTGTGTCCAGGTGTACCAGGTGTTGTTGTTGACCTGTTGTGTCCAGGTGTACCAGGTGTTGTTGTTGACCTGTTGTTGTGTCCAGGTGTTGTGGTGTTGACCTGTTGTGTTCAGGTGTACCAGGTGTTGTTGTTGACCTGTTGTTGTGTCCAGGTGTTGTTGGTGTTGACCTGTTGTGTTCAGGTGTACCAGGTGTTGTTGTTGACCTGTTGTGTCCAGGTGTACCAGGTGTTGACCTGTTGTGTCCAGGTGTACCAGGTGTTGTTGTTGACCTGTTGTGTCAGGTGTACCAGGTGTTGTTGTTGACCTGTTGTGTCCAGGTGTACCAGGTGTTGTTGTTGACCTGTTGTGTCCAGGTGTACCAGGTGTTGTTGTTGACCTGTTGTGTCCAGGTGTACCAGGTGTTGTTGTTGACCTGTTGTGTCCAGGTGTACCAGGTGTTGTTGTTGACCTGTGTGTCCAGGTGTACCAGGTGTTGTTGTTGTTGACCTGTAGTGTCCAGGTGTATCGACTGTTCTTACACACGTCTGTTCTCCATGCCCTGTCAGCGGGCCTGACCTTTGCTCTGTCCTAATCAGGTAAAGTAGTGCCTCGCTAATCCACTGTTTGCATCCACGCTAGTGCACACACCGCACACACAGTGTGTGTGTGTGTGTGTGTGTGTGTGTGTGTGTGAGACGTGTGTGTGTGTGTTGGTCAGACCAAGGGTCTTGTGGAGATTGGAGTGGGCTTGAGGTCAGGGTCAGATAAACACAGCTGGCACTCTCCTCCTGGCCAGCTTAGAAAAGCTGTTTTCTTCTCCTCTTGCTTCTCCCTCTTTCTATCTCTCTCTCCTCCTGGTCTCTCCCTTTCTATCTCTCTCCTCCTGGTCTCTCCCTTCTTTCTCTCCTCCTGTCTCTCCTGTCTCTTTCTCCTTTCTCTCTCTCTCCTCCTGGTCTCTCCCTTTCTATCTCTCTCTCCTCCTGGTCCTCTCCCCTTCTCCTCCTCCCTCTCTCCCTTCCTCTCCTCCTGGTCTCTCCCTTCTCTCTCTCTCTCCTCCTGGTCTCTCCCTTTCTCTCTCTCTCCTCCTGGTCTCTCCCTTTCTATCTCTCTCTCCTCCTGGTCTCTCCCTTTCTATCTCTCTCCTCCTGGTCTCTCCCTTTCTCTCTCCTCCTGCCGTCTCTCCCTTTCTATCTCTCTCTCCTCCTGGTCTCTCCCTTTCCTCTCTCTCTCCTCCTGGTCTCTCCCTTTTCTATCTCTCTCCTCCTGGTCCTCCCTTTCTCTCTCCTCCTGGTCTCTCCTTTCTATTCTCTCTCTCTCCTCCTGGTCTCTCCCTTTCTCTCTCTCTTCCTCCTGGTCTCTCCCTTTCTCTCTCTCTCCCTCCTGGTCTCTCCCTTTCTCTCTCCTCCTGGTCTCTCCCTTTCTATCTCTCTCTCCTCCTGGTTCCTCTCCCTTTCTCTCTCTCTCTCCTCCTGGTCTCTCCTCCTTTCTATCTCTCTCTCCTCCTGGTCTCTCCCTTTCTATCTCTCTCTCCTCCTGGTCTCTCCCTTTCTTCTCTCTCTCCTCCTGGTCTCTCCCTTTCTCTCTCTCTCCTCCTGGTCTCTCCCTTTCTATCTCTCTCTCCTCCTGGTCTCTCCCTTTCTCTCTCTCTCTCCTCCTGGTCTCTCCCTTTCTATCTCTCTCCTCCTGGTCTCTCCCTTTCTCTCTCTCTCCTCCTGGTCTCTCCCTTTCTATCTCTCTCTCCTCCTGGTCTCTCCCTTTCTATCTCTCTCTCCTCCTGGTCTCTCCCTTTCTCTCTCCTCCTGGTCTCTCCCTTTCTTATTTTTTTTCCAGATTTTTAACATTTCAGTTGTTCTTTATCACCCTTAACCACTCTCTCTCTCTCTCTCTCTCTCTCTCTCTCTCTCTCTCTCTCTCTCTCTCTCTCTCTCTCGCGCTCTCGCGCTCTCGCGCTCTCTCTCTCTCTCTCTCTCTCTCTCTCTCTCTCTCTCTCTCTCTCTCTAATCTCTAGTGAGGAATGCTTGTTCTTTATCACCCTTAACCACTCTCTCTCTCTCTCTCTCTCTCTCTCTCTCTCTCTCTCTCTCTCTCTCTCTCTCTCTCTCGCGCTCTCGCGCTCTCGCGCTCTCTCTCTCTCTCTCTCTCTCTCTCTCTCTCTCTCTCTCTCTCTCTCTATCTCTAGTGAGGAATGCTCTCTCTATCCTCAGATTCATCATGTGTCTGTACTGCTGTCAGTAAATCAGCGTTTCCTGTCTCACTCTCTGTCTCTGCTCCTTCTTTCATCTCTGACCACGTCAGAGTCTGTCTGTCTGTCTGTCTGTCTGTCTGTCTGTCTGTCTGTCTGTCTGTCTGTCTGTCTGTCTGTCTGTCTGTCTGTCTGTCCAGCCATTTATGTAAACTATATCGATTTGTCTTTTGTCTTTCTCTCTTGTCTATCTCTATCCCTCCATTACACACACACACACACACACACACACACACACACACACACACACACACACACACACACACACACACACACACACACACACACACACACACACACACACACACACACACACACACACACAAAACATATTTTGTAGCGATAAATCCATGACTCACAAGAAAATTGGTTATTTTGCTCGTCTCTATGCGTTTTGTAACTTTGCGCACAGTATGTGCACGTGCGTGTTGGGATGTAATCGTGGGACAGCTGAGAAAATGACGAGTCCTGAACCGCACACTTGAAGAGTGTGTCATCGCTCAGAGGTTTGGTGCATATAAACGGTCCAATTATCACTTCACCCTCCACTGCCATTGACCTGGCTCTCTGTTGGTTGCTATGAGAGCAGCTCCACCACAGCAACGCTCTGAGGTGTTTTCAACCCGTCTGCCTGTGTGCCTTCAGCTTTCAAAGTCATTCAGCAGACGTCTACCTTGACTGCCAGATGACAACAGAACACATGTCCGCAAATAAGCTGGCGGGCAGCGGTGGCTATAGAAATGCAGACCCTTAAAGCTAAGATAGACCGAGAGGCACAAGTTGATGTTGACGAGAAGGTTGTGTGTTCCGTCAGTAATGCTTGGCCAAGCTCTTTGTGCAGTGGTGTGTGTATTAGTATTTAGTAGACAAGAAACCTATGCCCCCCCCTTGAGTTGCTCAGTACCTGACTGTGGTAACTTTGGATAACTCTCAACTGTGTGCGTGTGCGACTGTGCGTATGCGCGTGTGTGCGCATGTGTGCGCGTG
>NC_139697.1:69688689-69761189 GCF_964188405.1 Protomyctophum parallelum
CAGTGCAAGGATCTCTTAGCAGAGAGAGAGAGAGAGAGAGAGAGAGAGAGAGAGAGAGAGAGAGAGAGAGAGAGAGAGAGAGAGAGAGAGAGAGAGAGAGAGAGAGTTCATCGATGGCTTCATAGATTTGTTTGACAGCACTATCATCAGTGTTCTGTTTGTTTATCGATACATGGTCTTTTCTATTAATGTGTTGGATTCATGTTCATGTATATTCTCCAGATATTTAACCACTCAATAAATGAAGTTAACTTGATGTTTGGATCTGGCCTTTCCCGCTACATGAAATATCTTTGATAATAACCTATCTACAAGCTCACGACACATATAGCTGCACACGTGTTGTGAGCTTGTAGATCTGCAATTGTTGGCCAAATGTTCCCCCAGAATATAACATAGGTATGCTATACGATACGTATGAAGTGGTTAATGTAAAATCATATAAATATCTAGGAAGTAACTCTCAGGAGGACCCCTAGGGATCCCAGACCCCCTGTTGAAGAGTTAAATGAAGACCCTTGACTTCTAGCTGTGAAGTAATATATATGGTAGGCCTATTGTTGTTCATGCATGCAATAATCTACTCTTCCTCTTCTTCCTCTTCTTCTTCTTCTTCTTCCTCTTCTTCTTCTTCTTCTTCTTCTTCTTCTTCTTCCTCTTCCTCTTCCTCTTCTTCTTCCTCTTCCTCTTCCTCTTCCTCTTCCTCTTCCTCTTCCTCTTCTTCCTCTTCTTCTTCTTCCTCTTCCTCTTCTTCTTCCTCTTCCTCTTCCTCTTCCTCTTCCTCTTCTTCCTCTTCCTCTTCCTCTTCTTCTTCAGGAACAAATTCATGTCTGTTGTGACTGCATGATGGTGGAGTAAATCCGAGGTGATACGGGGGCCGACAACAATACTGTTGTTTTGACAGCATATTAAGGTAAAGTCCCACTTGAATTATTCAGACATCGCAAACCGAAGGCAGCACACACACACACACACACACACACAAGCCCCCCTGCCCCTCTCTAAGCCCTAACTGGAAGGAGACAGACAGAGAGAGAGAGAGAGAGAGAGAGAGAATAATGGGGGGAAGGTGGAAATATTGATTGAGAGAGAGAGAGAGAGGGGGAGAGAGAGAGAGAGAGAGAGAGAGAGATAGCTTACTATAAGTCTCGACCCTGTCACTCTGCCATCTAAGTTTAATGCCGGTACCTAAGTGACCCTCATTTGCTCCTTTAGGGCAAGCACGTGTGACTGGGCTGGAAGCGGCTAGGGGCTGGGAGTGGGGTGGTGGGGGGAATGGGGAGGATTTGGTGCCGTGCGACTGTAAGCCTGTCTCCGCGCTGCTTGAGATGCAACCCCTGTTCGCGTGGAACGTGCCGTATATGCCGAGATTCGCTCCCCTGTCCCACCCCGGCGAATGTGTATATAGGTGTAGAGAAGTATAGGAGATGTTCTTCATCATGTCTGTCCGCGTGTCGATGTTGCCGCACAGTCAATTTGCTACGGGATGCTGATGGCGACGTGTATATGTTATGCGGAATGGAGGGGGATCGTTTAAGGCCGCGTCCCGCTCCAATCCGCTAACCCCTCTGGGGAGATAAGTGGCCATTTTGGTTTCCCTGTGGGGCTTATCGGGGGCCTGAGCCGTTCTGTTTAAGACAGCGCAGGCACGGCGAGCGCGTCTGCTCCACTGTCTGCGCCGCCCGCGTTCACTAGAGGACGGAGGCACAAAGAGGAGACAAAAGCTTGATGCTTACACCTGTAAATGTGGCTCGCTGAAATTGCCTGTTGTAATCCTGTGAGCCCCGGAATCCGTTACTACAAAGGGCATTGATGATAGGGTATTATTGCAGTACGGTAAATATGGCCCACCCTCAGAAGTGGCTGAGATGATATATTAGCTCGGATTCTCTACCTGCAACTGAGCTAACACTCGGCTGTAACTTCAGTTTGTAATTTGATGCTCGAATTTAGATCAATCGCTCGACGAAGCCACCGTACAATTAGGGATCCTCGATTTGAGTAGTTTGATGTAAAGCTAGATTTATTTCGTTCAAATTAAACCAACAAAATGTTTAAGGATCCTTGTCTCGATTTGAGTAGTTTGATGTAAAGCGAGATTTTTTTGTTCAAATTAAACCAACAAAATGTTTAAGCACAAGCCCACGTAGGCCACATCTTTTGTACTACAAGAAACAGATCGAGACCAAAGTTATGATGATTCGGGGTTTTACTGCGTTTGATCCAAAAGAGCAACATCATTATACAGGAGTGATATCCAAAGTCTCGGCTGAGATTCACATATATTTTTTAAATATACAGGGTTTCGTGGTTAATGACCCTTGATGAAGGGATCTCGAATCCAGCGTTTAAGTCTCTGTACAATTTATGTTGTTGTCAATTCATTGTTAATGTTAATTTAAGTGTACAAATGGAACAAACACACACAATTAAACCATTTATTCCACATAACAGATACAATACAAGGACACACATTACAATAATTTGCTGTAAATAATCACAGTCAGCAACTGACAAATTATATCCATCACCCACACACCCTTCAAGGGTAACATCGCCTTCGCCATATCTACTGATAGTAGAAGAGGGCATCTACCTATAGTAGAACACACACACACACACACACACACACACACACACACACACACACACACACACACACACACACACACACACACACACACACACACACACACACACACACACACACACACACACACGTACACGCACACACAATTTGACTTCTCATACTGAGGTGACGACATGTGGGATAAGCCACAGTCTACATGCAAACCAAACCCTATTTGTCCAGGGAAGATTTTCCTTAACATTATTCCAGCCGTGCCTTTCTATAAATTCAAACAGTTAGAATCAGAATCAGGTTTATTGTTACGTCACATGTTTACAGGTGCAAAGAAGTGCGTGGAATTTGTTTTCAGGAAAGGGAAGAAGAATAGAGATAGAAATAAGAAGTATAAGGTGGAAAACAATACATATATATATGCAAACTATCAGGCCTACATATATCATGACCAGTATGTACATGACACTGAACACACCTGGACACTGAACACACCTGGCACTGAACACACTCGTTTTCCACTTCAATCAGAACAATCGGAACAATCAGAGGTTAAATGCCTTGCTTTAGAACAGTAATGAAAAATGTAGAAACAAGTTCATGGTATTTTTCTTTTAAACCTTGACTGAAAGAAAAATAAAAGTTATACATAGGAGCTTAACTAACTATGTTAATTCCATTGATCCAAGCCGGAATTGTTTTTATTGATTGATCAATAATCGTGCTCTGAAGTGGGCCCTGATCCAGAAAAGGTTGAGAAGCAACTGCTTTAGTTTAGAGCACTTTGTTGTCAGTAGTTGTGTTGAGGCATTTCTCCCTCTCTTACCACCTCTTCCAGAGGATTCAAACATGTGGTCGGTTACAAGCTTGGACTGTAGTACGCTACAGCAACAACTGTCATTTCATGTTAATAAGACCAGCTGTTCCGACTGTTCCGCGTTCACATTAAAGGCGCGCCTTCGTCCAACAGGCCTTCAGCGCAGTGATAACTACACATACGTTTACTACAACAACTCCAGTGCCTCCACATGTCAAGCGGGTTTAGTGAGACATCAGCTCCCTGTCACAGGCCCAACTCAGCCGTTTGAAATGCTTGTCACAACAATCTGACATGCGTATTTTGGTCATTCAATAATATTCAAAAGTTGTGAGCTTATATACCCTGGTTGCATTTTTTTTATTGTCTAATAAAATAATCTATCAAATGGATCAGCTATTTTCCCGCAACACTGTCATGTGATGAAGTATAGAACAGGTTGTGGTTTATTTTTTACTCATGACTGATTGAATGCAACAGGTTCTTATAGCTTGTAAATCTGTTCTTTTTGGCAAGTGACACTGTTGTACTATAGAGTATAAACCAGGCATAAGGCTGTTTAATAGTACTGTATGCCACTGTACACACACACACACACACACACACACACACACACACATGCGCGCGCACGCACACACACACTCACACACACACACACACACACACACACACACACACACACACACACACACACACACACACACACACACACACACACACACACACACACACACACACACACACGCACACGCGTGCATTCTTAGCCACACAATTGGAGTGTCAGGATGTCAGTGCAGAGTTTGAGAACCTGTAATAACAGTTAAGGCAGGGCAACAGGGAGATGCAAGACTGACACTCTTAACCTGCCTCTATCAACAGCAGAGCTGTCTGCCTAGCTGGGAAGGAATTCTCTCACGGCCCCACAGTCAAAACAAAGTGCACTATTCACATCTGGATGAAAAACTCCACACCACTGTTTACCTGTAGATTATACTTCATTGGCTTATGGTGGAAGGCCACGGGGTGCTCAGTGATTAGACTGACACAGGTTTGCTAACAAATAAATGAATGAATGAATTAGTAAATACATTTACTTAGTAGCCTACAAACAATTTTAAACAATGTTTACAAAATCCATACAAGCATACCACTTTTCATGAAGTAGACTAACTAGCTTATGTATTGATAGCTATTGATATCTAATATTTCATTTTGATTGCAAAATATTAGGACTGCTCACTTTTTGACATAGTTTAGTACAATAATTATGTAATGCATTACTTTGAAGTCACATTTGGAAACGCTAATTATTTGTTGCACACTGAGTTTGTGGGTTAACAACACATTAATTTCATTGATCAGTCCTTCTAAACAGGATGATTTATGTTAACACAAAGATTTATGTTCTCCAATCACTGTAGTGCATCTTGCCTGCGGTTCGTCTCAATCAACCACCATCTTGTTTTTTTTTTCGCCCTCCGACAAGTCAAAACAAACTCCTCTGCCTCTTTTGCGAAAGCTTTTGAAGAAATCCACCCTGGAGGCACGCAGCCTCACATAATTCCCATCCTGAAAGATTCATATGGGCATTTTACACCAGCATTGTGTTTTACACGTACCATGCTGCTGAATGTTTTATGAATCTGTACGACGTGAGGTTAAGCAACAGAGTCAAGAGATGTAATGAGAGACAATGATATGGCCTGGACAAGACTGAAGGATTGAAAAAGACCAGACAGATCAGTGGGCTGGTTGGCCCAACGGCCACCTGGCTGGCTGGCCGGTTTGGCAGGGGTTTGTTTGTGAGGATATGGGTTGACCGATTTGGGGTCTCACAAATCCAGTCATGCAGGTTCACTCGTTGCAATGTGATATGTATTACACCTAGACCTTAATTTGTCTTAATAGTGTGAATAGTGTGAACATTTCCATATGATGACAGAAACGTATTGAACACTGCAATGACTGGACAGCATACCCAGGCACGTGAGAAAGGCTACTGTATATTAAGATAAATTGAAACATGAAGACACACTTAATATGTCCAATGACCCCCAATGGCTAAAGGTCAGAAATCCTGACCTTGTGAAGAATGTACAAAAAGCAAATGAGTGCAGAATTTGAGTATCTACATAAGTAAAATACTGTAACCAAGTATTGAGTAAATACTGTAACCAAGTTTCAAACTAACTGAGTGCATATTTGCAATTTGGGTTCTTGCTACTGTAGGATTGTTAGATTATAGTCCACTTCCTGTACCGATTTTAAAACGTACTTTAAAAGAGACAGAACTGATCTCTATCTGTGTTTGTCCTTGTCGAGGTTAAGCAGCTGAGGCAAAGGGCAGTAATTACCACGGTGAGTTGCCCTCCTGTCTGGTAGAAACGACACAATTGCCCTTTGGGGTCACGTTGTCACTGCTGCAAGCAACAGTACCACATGTGGCCTCTCAGGCTCTCACACAAACATATATGTGACTAAATTTGACTGAGGGACTGCCATTGGATTTTTTTTAATTCTTTCATGTCATATGAAAGCAGGGAATCATATAGCTTCAAATTGACATATTGGTTGTTCGGTTTTACCCACCAGTTTTGGAGATATGGCTTATAGAGTAATGTCTTGCAACAACGAGTTGAGAAAACAGGCTTGAAAGGTTCACTTCTGTGGTCTCTAACATTATACCTATAGCTACATGTTTTGGCATTTATTTCATATTTACATGTCGATTTCAGCTCTGACACTTATTTCAGACATGGTCTAGT
Organism: Protomyctophum parallelum; assembly: GCF_964188405.1. Classification (NCBI taxonomy): domain Eukaryota; kingdom Metazoa; phylum Chordata; class Actinopteri; order Myctophiformes; family Myctophidae; genus Protomyctophum; species Protomyctophum parallelum. The sequence continues at coordinate 69,694,853 of NC_139697.1, forward strand.
ATGTGAAGAGTCTGCCTGTGCTATTAACTCTTTTTTTTTTTAAAGAAGAAAAAAAGAAAAGAAAAATTCTCCTCTGGTGAAAAGCTGGAGTTTGCGCGATGTCAGGCTCTCAGTCAAATCTGGTCACATATGTACATGCACGCACACATGCATGCACGCACAAATGCACACACACAATTAAAGAACAAAGAACCTAAAACGTATGTATGTGCAGATGTGCGCTTTAAATGGTACATGCACAGTCACAACACAGCCTACACACAGAATTCTCGCATGCACGCACAGCGCGCACACCAAACACAGAACCCGCACTCTGGAATTAATGATTCAGTCGTGTGACTCATCACATACAAGGCGCTGAATGAGTCATCAGGGGAATTGTGAAAATTGTGAATGATGTCTTGTCAATTGAGCATTGCTTCAGGGCCAAACCACTCATTGCTTGAAATTCAAGTTGTGTAGCGTTGACAGAGAAGCCTGTAACATGGTTCAAGTTCACGGGTCACAGGAAGTCTGCCCTGCTCCGTCGAGCGCCAGACAGCTGAACACCATGGACGAGATGCATTGATAAGATGGTGGGGCTGCCTCCATAGTACAATACTGAGTTCATTTATAGACGTAAAAATTTCACAGTTTAATTTAGTTTTAGTTATATTTTAGTCATCTGAAAAGTTTTAGTTTTAGTCTCGTTTTAGTTGACTAAATATCATATGATTTTAGTTAATTTTGTCGACAGTCCTTGTCGACAGTCGACAGTCATCATAATGACTGATCTTACACTTGGTTGCATGCTGAAAGCTCACAATGCATCACAGCGCTTGTAGATCTTGTAGAGCTTGTAGATCTGCTATTTTCAGATATAAAAATGACTTGTCTTTTAGTTCTACTGGATCTCCTCTCCATTAGTCCCTCCCTAACATTTTAATCTAGTTTTTATTTGTTGACGAAATTGTCAATATTAGTTTATATATATATATATATATATATATATATATAATAATAATATATATTTTTTTATTATATATATATATATATATAGTTTTCATCAGTGAAAAAAGGTAGTTGACGAAAAATGTTCATCATAGTTGACTATGATGTTTTTTGCTGTGATTGCCCTGGCCCGCACCCCCAAAACAGCTACAGTATTTTGGAGATATCTGAACCAAAGGATTCATTTGTAGCATTCGTAGCAACCGATCTGTGTAAAACTTTGTATGCACACTACCTTAGAGGCAAAAGGACAAACCTTTGCCCTGTATTTTTCACATCTGCTCTTTATAGCGCCACCAGGAGGCCCGCATATGTAAACACATTTTTGGATTTTACTCCTTCAGATTTTATCCAAATTTTACACTAATTGGTAGACATGATCTCTATAGTCTTGTGATCAAGACGGGTCTGTTTGCTTTCTCATATTCCATCCTGATTGGCTAAGATTGGCTTCCAATTTCCAAAGTTTACAGGAGTGGCCCGATTTGTACAAAATGCCACAAAACATGAACGCAGTGACCGATTGCGGTGACGCTGTGCAATGTGCATGCATATTTCCACTAGACTGAGGAAGAAATGCCACTTGACTTTTATTTATTTATTATGTTCTCTGTTATCTGCTGTTTACAGTTTGTTTCATGTGTACATTTTGATACTGCATGCATGGTGAAGGGTGTGTGAGTAGACGATTGCAATGTGACAATATTTACGTAAGCCAGAAAACCTGGAGAGCTTTGTAGAACTGGAAGAGGCACATGGTTTCAGCACACAGTAGACCAAGGAACATACACTATATATAATATATATAATACACTATATATAATAGTGCTATTATGCTCAGTTTCCCTTGACACTGCATACTGCCCAACTTCTGCCCTCTCCCCTTCTTACTGTGTAGCCCCTCCGGCTTCAAATCATCCACCATTGTTCCATTGCAGAAACAAGCAAGGTGACCGTACATGATTAGCCCCAATTAGACCCTTGTTTCATTGATGGATTTAATATCTAAGCTCCCGTTCTAAAATGTGGTTTCCGTCACTCCCCATGCGCGTGAGTGAGCTGCACATAATGGGAAAGATGTGATGCACCCAAGGTCCATAGTATGGGTAGATGTATGGGAAGACGTGGTGGACCCAAATAGGTCCATAGTATATCCGTTTAGGAATAGTCAACTTGCACAATGCACATATATCTGCATACTTCAGTTCAGTTGCACATACATTCACCTGCACAGTCATACATACATATCTCACCTTGTCTTTGTATTGAGTTGTGCTGAAATGTACTGTAATTCTGCAAACTGTTAATAAATACTTCAATCAATCAAACCTGCACATACATACACTGTAGATAATTCACTTGCACATATATATAAATACTTAATTTGCGCATATATAAATACTTAATTCACATATATATAAATGGCTTTAGTTTTTCATGATTTTCATCAAAAAATGTCATCGTCTAAAACCATCAAAAATGACATACTTTAGTAGGCCTATGTCTGATACTAATTGATTTTCATAAATTAGTTTTTATTGTCAAAAATCATGAAAAACGAATGGAGTGAAATAAAATGTGTGTTCCAATGCTTAATAATTTAAATTTCCATAACTGTCTTCGTTGATGGGGGCTGATTTGGGAATCATGACATTTGCATTTTATTTCTCCTATACCGGTATGTTCACATTCACAATCAGGTCATTCACAACACCTGTGAAAAAAAAGAAATGCTTTTCTATATAAAGTCAAGTTTGATTGACTATGTCACAATGCTAAAACTTAATAAATTACATCTGGCCACAAAAGATCACAGGGTCTATTGAATGTGAAGGGGGAAGTGACAAACTGACATATTGAACCTATGACAGTAAATAATAATACATTTTTGTTCAAAACGGGCCAATCCTGCAAACTTTTAAAGCCAATGTTAGCTAATAGAGCGCCGAAGTCCTGACGTCACTCGCTCATCCCCTCAATTCCCCTGGTTCACGGAAGTAATTTCTCTATGGAGAATAACATGGGGTCATCTTAAAATTGTTTCATATAAGCATTGTGGTCCAAAAATAAACAAGCTGTTATTGTCAGGGACAGAGGTGTCTCTGTATCGTCAGTCACTCATATACGTTTCTAGAGAAAACAGTAAATACCCTAGTTAAGGTGAAAAATGATTTTCGATTTTTTTGAGGAGTTACCTTATTGTCATGGTCTACAGACCATGTCTCCCTGTCCTGTCAGCCACTCCCACTCTCCATTCCCTCTCTCAGTCATTGGCTATGTTTACATGGACAGTTAAATCCCCTTTTCATTCAGAATAAAAGTTAAATCCTATTAAAAGTTGTCATGTAAACACCTACAAAAACTTAAATCGGAATGAAAATGGCCAATCTGATTTAAATTTAGATCTGATGTAACTGACCGGTTTATTCCATTTTTAAATCCTATTGAAACAATTGTGGACTCATGTAAACACTCATTCAGAATAGATTTAAGTTAATTCTGGTCTTTCTGTGCATGCTTGTTTCCATGTAATTGGTATGCTCTTGTTTTGCGATTAATTATAAGAAACTAGACATGTTTAATTTCACATCTCTGAGAGCAACCTCTCATAGGCTACAGGATACATCAAATATAAAGTAATATGGCATAAAAGTGTTTTATTATTATTATTATTATTATTATTATTTTGTTTTACCTGAAATGTAGTGGAGTAGAAGTAAAAGTATTGGAAATTGGAAATACTCAAGTAAAGTAGAAATCCCTTTTTTTATTTTACTTTAGTAGAGTACTGAAGTAAATGTACTTATTTACTTTCCACCACTGGACGTAAACATATCCGCCCCACCCCCTATCCAATCAGAAGCCTTCCCAGCCCCAAACCGTGGAATGAAATAATGGGATTTAAAAGTATTGTCCATGTAAACACTCATTCGGAATGACCATTTCCCATGTAAACACGCAGCAAAAAACTTACTTCTGAATTAATGAATTGTGAAGTTTTCATTCTGAATGAAAAAGCCCTCATGTAACCTCAGCCGTTGTCACACACCTGTTTCCACCCCCTCTTCAGCCCAACAGTGCCATGCCCATTCCACACCTGTGAACACTCCTGCAATTCCCTGCTCCCTATAAGACTGGACTCATTCCACAAAAACACTGTCAGAACATACATGCTTGTCCCCGAGCTGTACTGAGTTCCTAGTTCTCTGTGTTTTTGTATTTCTGAGAGGTTCTGCATTATTGGACTTTACCCATTGCTCTTTGAAAGGTTTGCTTTTCTGTTTCCTGTTTTGTGCCTTTTTGGAAGAGTTTTAGCTTTTTGTAATTTCCTGATTTTCTTACTTTTGTTTGTAAGCTTAACTGCTTTCTGCATAATAAATCAGTAAATGCGATCATCCCCGCTCTTGTCCTGCATTTGGGTCCTACCGTGACACTTATGGTATTTGTGGAGTGAGTCTTCTTCCGGTTTCAATCTTCGTTCCTACTCTCATCTATGAGCGAATACCGAAAGAATTAGGTCGCGAATACAAGTGGCCGAAATGAGTTTTCTCCGACGGGTGGCTGGCATCTCCCTTAGAGATAGGGTGAGAAGTTCAGTCACGCGGGAGAGACTCAGAGTAGAGCCGCTGCTCCTTCGCCTGGAAAGGAGCCAGCTTAGGTGTTTCGGGCATCTGGTTAGGATGCCTCTCGGGCGTCTCCCTAGGGAGGTCCTCGAGGCACGCCCCACTGGGAGGAGACCCCGGGGCAGACCAAGGCGCAGTTGGAGGAAACACATCGATTCACTGGCCTTGGAACGTCTCGGGATCCCCCAGGAGGAAGTCATTAATGTTGCTCTGGAGAGGGAAGTCTGGAGCACTCTGGTGTAGATGTAGCCCCCGCGACCCGACTACGGATAAGCGGTTGAAGATGGATAAACATGGCTATCATTCATAGTCTGTTATGATTCAAATTGTAATTTAGTTTTTCTTTCTTTGGTGGTTAGTGTGTAGGCTATAAGGACTGTTTTTTTAATCATCAAATGATCGGCAAGAGTATGTTTAAAAATGTTTTGCAAATAATTTGAAAATGTTAGCTTCGTGCTTCTGTATTTTTCTTTTGTATATACCGTTATTAATTATTGCCTACAATGTAAATTGTGAAATTAATTTACTGTTAAAATGTAAATGAATGTGATTGCTTTTGGACCTGTAAATTACAACAAAACAAAAACTAAGGCACTGGTGTGATACTCCTGGTTTACCAGAACGGGGTTCAACTCCCTGCAGTGCCCTGCTCAATTTGTTGTATTTACACTTTTATTTTCTGCTCATTGTGTAGTTCATAGATGACAACCCACAGGTTCTTTACTGTATTTGTACTCCCTACAGTTAGGTTACCAAGTCTATTTATTAAGGAACCATGCCCGAAGGAACTATTGGTCACTTATTAATTATCTTTATAATTCAGCTTACTGTGGAGACACATGCTGGAAGTTTTTACTTTGAAATGTTTTGTAGTTTCTGAGTTATTTAACTTAAACTCCCAATGCATCCTCTATGGCAATAGCACAAATTTGGCATGCTACTAGTCCTACATACTTAAACCTACAAACCCCATTCTAGCCTACTTAGGTTCATCTTACGGTGGACATGTTTGCCTGAAAAGGAATCTTTGAAAGGTGTCATAGTTTTAGAAATATAGTGCTTTCAAATTTGAGACTTTTAACATGGGGCTCAATGGCAGATTTCAAAAAATCACTTTCACCTAGAAACTCCATTCACACTTTTTATTATTCAGTTTACTGTGGAGACACATGCTGGAACGTTTTACTTAGAAATGTTTTGTAGTTTCTGAGTTATTTAACTTAAACGCCCAATGCATTCTCTATGGCAATAGCACAAACTTTGGCATGCTACTAGTCCTACATACTTAAACCTACCAACCCCATTCTAGCCTACTTAGGTTCATCTTACGGTGGACATGTTTGCCTGAAAAGGAATCTTTGAAAGGTGTCATAGTTTTAGAAATATATAGTGCTTTCAAATTTGAGACTTTTAACATGGGGCTCAATGGCAGATTTTGGCACGTCAAAAAATCACTTTCACCTAGAAACTCCATTCACACTTTTTTATTATTCAGCTTACTGTGGAGACACATGCTGGAACGTTTTACTTTGAAATGTTTTGTAGTTTCTGAGTTATTTAACATAAACGCCCAATGCATTCTCTATGGCAATAGCACAAACTTTGGCATGCTACTAGTCCTACATACTTAAACCTACCAACCCCATTCTAGCCTACTTAGGTTCATCTTACGGTGGACATGTTTGCCTGAAAAGGAATCTTTGAGTTTTACTAGTAGCATGCCAAAGTTTGTGCTATTGCCATAGAGAATGCATTGGGAGTTTAAGTTAAATAACTCAGAAACTATAAAACATTTCAAAGTAAAAAGTTCCAGCATGTGTCTCCACAGTAAGCTGAATAATACAAAGTGTGAATGTAGTTTCTAGGTGAAAGTGATTTTTGACGTGCCAATGTCTGCCATTGAGCCCCATTGTAAATTTGAAAACACTATATTTCTAAAACTATGAAACATTTCAAATATTCCTTTTCAGGCAAACATGTCCACCGTAAGATGAACCTAAGTAGGCTCGAATGGGGTTGCTAGGTGTAAGTATGTAGGACTAGTAGCATGCCAAAGAATGGGTGTTGCGGAGGATGAGACAAGTGTCTCATCCTCCGCAACACCCATTCTCATACACCGCTATACTTTTAAGTATGTTGCGGTGGACCATGGGCTATAGCCTATTTCCTACGGCATACTATAGCACGCCGTTTTCATCATTTTTGAGGATTTGAAAAAAAAGAAAAAAAATGATGTGTTATAGCCCATCGTTTTTTGAATTTTTGATTATTTTTTTTATCCTCGTTTTCCATCATTTTGGACCATGGGCTATAGCTCATATCGTACGGCATACTATAGCATGCCGTTTTTCACCATTTTTGAGGATTTGGAAAAAATGAAAAAAACGATGGGTTATAGCCCATCGTTTTTTGAATTTTTGAAAAAATATTATCCTCGTTTTTCATCATTTTGGACCATATCGTACGGCATACTTATAGCATGCCGTTTTTCATAATTTTTTGCCATTGAGCCCCATTGTAAATTTGAAAGCACTATATTTCTAAAACTATGAAACATTTCAAAGATTCCTTTTCAGGCAAACATGTCCACCGTAAGATGAACCTAAGTAGGCTAGAATGGGGTTGCTAGGTGTAAGTATGTAGGATTAGTAGCATGCCAAAGTTTGTGCTGTTGCCATAGAGAATGCATTGGGTGTTGCGGAGGATGAGAGGAATCTCTCATCCTCCGCAACACCCATTCTCATACACCGCTATACACCGCGAGGATATGGGCTATAGCCCATATCGTACGGCATACTATAGCACGCCGTTTTTCATCATTTTTGAGGATTTGATAAAAATGAAAAAATGAAAAAAACGATGGGGTATAGCCCATCGTTTTTTAGATTTTTTCTTTTTTTATCCTCGTTTTTCATCATTTTTGACCATGGGCTATAGCCCATACCGTACGGCATACTATAGCACGCCGTTTTTCATCATTTTTCAGGTTTAAAAAAAAAAAAAAAAAAAAAAAAACATGGGTTATAGCCCATCGTTTTTAGATTTTTTGAAAAAAAGAATTAACCTCGTTTTTCATCATTTTTGAACATGGGCTATAGCCCATACCGTACGGCATACTATAGCATGCAGTTTTTCATCATTTTTGAGGATTTGAAAAAAATGAAAAAAAAAACAAAAAAACATGGGTTATACCATCGTTCTTTGATTTTTTGATTTTTTTTTTATCCTCGTTTTTCATCATTTTTGACCATCCCACTGAGCAATAACCGGCGTCTAAAAATGGGATTAAAAAACGTCTAAAAATAGACGTCTAAAACACGTCAAAAAATAGACGTGTTTTAGACGTCTATTTTTAGACGTTTTTTTATCCCATTTTTAGACGCTCGTCTAATAGCCCATATCGTACGGCATACTGTAGCACGCAGTTTTTCATCATTTTTGAGGATTCGAAAAAAATGAAAAAAAAAAAAAAAACATGGGTTATAGCCCATCATTTTTTGAAAATTTGAATGCTTTTTTTATCCTCGTTTTTCATCATTTTTGACCATGGGCTATAGCCCATACCGTACGGCATACTATAGCACGCCGTTTTTCATCATTTTTGAGGATTAAAAAAAAAAAAAAAAAAAAAAGGGTTATAGCCCATCGTTTTTTGAAATGTTGAAAAAAATAATTATCCTCGTTTTTCATCATTTTTGAACATGGGCTATAGCCCATACCGTACGGCATACTATAGCACGCCGTTTTTCATCATTTTTCAGGTTTTGAAACAAAAAAAAAACATGGGTTATAGCCCATCGTTTTTTGATTTTTTGAAAAAAAGAATTAACCTCGTTTTTCATCATTTTTGAACATGGGCTATAGCCCATACCGTACGGCATACTATAGCATGCCGTTTTTCATCATTTTTGAGGATTTGAAAAAAATGGAAAAAAAAATGGAAAAACCTGGGTTATAGCCCATCGTTCTTTGAAAACTTGAATGCTTTTTTTATCCTCGTTTTTCATCATTTTTGACCATGGGCTATAGCCCATACCGTACGGCATACTATAGCACGCCGTTTTTCATCATTTTTGAGGATTAAAAAAAAAAAAAAAAAAAAAAGGGTTATAGCCCATCGTTTTTTGAAATGTTGAAAAAAATAATTATCCTCGTTTTTCATCATTTTTGAACATGGGCTATAGCCCATACCGTACGGCATACTATAGCACGCCGTTTTTCATCATTTTTCAGGTTTTGAAACAAAAAAAAAACATGGGTTATAGCCCATCGTTTTTTGATTTTTTGAAAAAAAGAATTAACCTCGTTTTTCATCATTTTTGAACATGGGCTATAGCCCATACCGTACGGCATACTATAGCATGCCGTTTTTCATCATTTTTGAGGATTTGAAAAAAATGGAAAAAAAAATGGAAAAACCTGGGTTATAGCCCATCGTTCTTTGATTTTTTGATTTTTTTTCTTTGAAAAAAACGTAAAAAAATAGACGTCTAAAACACGTCTATTTTTAGACATGTTTTAGACGTCTATTTTTAGACGTTTTTTATCCCATTTTTAGACGTTCGTCTAATAGCCCATATCGTACGGCATACTGTAGCACGCCGTTTTTCATCATTTTTGAGGTTTTGAAAATTAAAAAAAAACCAAAAAAAAAAACATGGGTTATAGCCCATCGTTTTTTGAAAATTTGAAAAAAAAATGTAACCTCATTTTTCATCATTTTTGACCATGGGCTATAGCCCATACTGTACGGCATATTATTGCACGCCGTTTTTCATCATTTTTGAGGTTTTGAAAAAAACAAACAAAAAAAAACATGGGTTATAGCCCATCGTTTTTTTTAATTTTGAATGTTTTTTTTATCCTAGTTTTTCATCATTTTTGACCATGGGCTATAGCCCATACCGTACGGCATATTATAGCACGCCGTTTTTCATCATTTTTGAGGTTTTGAAAGAAAAAAAAAATATATATATATATCGGTTATAGACCATCGTTTTTTTAATTTTTGAAAAAAGATTTTAACCTCGTTTTTCATTATTTTTTAACATGGGCTATAGCCCATACCATACAGCATACTATAGCACGCCGTTTTTCATGATTTTTGAGGATTTGAAAAAAAACCCAAAAAAAACATGGGTTATAGCCCATCGTTTTTTTAATTTTTGAAAAAAAAAACGTAACCTCGTTTTTCATCATTTTTCACCATCCCACTGAGCAATAGCCGGCTATTAGACGTGCATCTAAAAATGGGATAAAAAACGTCTAAAAATAGACGTCTAAAAAACGTCTAAAAAACGTCTAAAAATAGACGTCTAAAAATAGACGGCTAAAAAACATCTAAAAATAGACGTCTAAAACACGTCTATTTTTAGACGTGTTTTAGACGTCTATTTTTAGAAGTTTATTATCCCATTTTTAGACGTTCGTCTAATAGCCCATATCGTACGGCATACTGTAGCACGCCGTTTTTCATCATTTTTGAGGATTTGAAAAAAATTCAAAATTTCAAAAAACATGGGTTATAGCCCATCATTTTTTTTAAAATAGACGTGTTTTAGACGTCTATTTTTAGGCGTTTTTTATCCCATTTTTGACCATGGGCTATAGCCCATACTGTACGGCATACTATAGCAAGCCATTTTTCATCATTTTTGAGGATTTGAAAAAAATCAAAAAAATCTAAAAACGATGGGCTATAACCCATCGTTTTTTTTTTTTTTTTCATTTTTTAAAAATCCTCAAAAATGATGAAAAACGGCGTGCTATAGTATGCCGTACAGTATGGGCTATTAGACGAGCGTCTAAAAATTGGATAAAAACGTCTTAAAATAGTCGTCTAAAACACGTCTAAAAATAGACGTGTTTTAGACGTCTATTTTTAGACGTTTTTTATCCCATTTCTGACCATGGGCTATAGCCCATACCGTACGGCATACTATAGCACGCAGTTTTTCATCATTTTTGAGGATTTGAAAAAAATCAAAAAAATCTAAAAACGATGGGCTATAACCCATCGTTTTTTTTTTTTTTTTCATTTTTTAAAAATCCTCAAAAATGATGAAAAACGGCGTGCTATAGTATGCCGTACAGTATGGGCTATTAGACGAGCGTCTAAAAATTGGATAAAAACGTCTTAAAATAGTCGTCTAAAACACGTCTAAAAATAGACGTGTTTTAGACGTCTATTTTTAGACGTTTTTTATCCCATTTCTGACCATGGGCTATAGCCCATACCGTACGGCATACTATAGCACGCAGTTTTTCATCATTTTTGAGGATTTGAAAAAAATTCAAAATAAAAAAAAACATGGGTTATAGCCAATGGTTTTTTTAATTTTTGAAAAAAAGTGTTATCCTCGTTTTTCATCGTTTTTGAACATGGGCTATTGCCCCTACCGTACGGCATACTATAGCACGCCGTTTTTCATCATTTCTGTGGATTTGAAAAAAAATTCAAATTTTCAAAAAACATGGGTTATAGCCCATCGTTTTTTGATTTTTTGAAAAAAAAATTATCCTCGTTTTTCATCGTTTTTGAACATGGGCTATAGCCCCTACCGTACGGCATACTATAGCACGCCGTTTTTCATCATTTTTGAGGATTTGAAAAAAATTCAAAATTTCAAAAAACATGGGTTATAGCCCATCGTTTTTTTTATTTTTGAAAAAAATGTTATCCTCGTTTTTCATCGTTTTTGAACATGGGCTATAGCCCCTACCGTACGGCATACTATAGCACGCCGTTTTTCTACATTTTTGAGGATTTGAAAAAAAATCAAAATAAAAAAAAACATGGGTTATAGCCCATCGTTTTTTTTATTAAAAAAAAAAATGTTATCCACGTTTTTCATCGTTTTTGAACATGGGCTATAGCCCCTACCGTACGGCATACTATAGCACGCCGTTTTTCATCATTTTTGAGGATTTGAAAAAATTACAAAATTTCAAAAAACATGGGTTATAGCCCATCGTTTTTAGAATTTTGGAAAAAAAAATTATCCTCGTTTTTCATCGTTTTTGAACATGGGCTATAGCCCCTACCGTACGGCATACTATAGCACGCCGTTTTTCATCATTTTTGAGGATTTGAAAAAATTTCAAAATTTCAAAAAACATGGGTTATAGCCCATCGTTTTTTTAATTTTTGAAAAAAATGTTATCCTTGTTTTTCATCGTTTTTGAACATGGGCTATAGCCCCTACCGTACGGCATACTATAGCACGCCGTTTTTCTACATTTTTGAGGATTTGAAAAAAAATCAAAATTTCAAAAAACATGGGTTATAGCCCATCGTTTTTTTATTTTTTGAAAAAAATGTTATCCACGTTTTTCAGCGTTTTTGAACATGGGCTATAGCCCCTACCGTACGGCATACTATAGCACGCCGTTTTTCATCATTTTTGAGGATTTTAAAAAATTTCAAATTTTCAAAAAACATGGGTTATAGCCCATCGTTTTTTGATTTTTTGAAAAAAAAATTATCCTCGTTTTTCATCGTTTTTGAACATGGGCTATAGCCCCTACCGTACGGCATACTATAGCACGCCGTTTTTCATCATTTTTGAGGATTTGAAAAAAATTCAAAATTTCAAAAAACATGGGTTATAGCCCATCGTTTTTTTTATTTTTGAAAAAAATGTTATCCTCGTTTTTCATCGTTTTTGAACATGGGCTATAGCCCCTACCGTACGGCATACTATAGCACGCCGTTTTTCTACATTTTTGAGGATTTGAAAAAAAATCAAAATTAAAAAAAACATGGGTTATAGCCCATCGTTTTTTTTATTAAAAAAAAAAATGTTATCCACGTTTTTCATCGTTTTTGAACATGGGCTATAGCCCCTACCGTACGGCATACTATAGCACGCCGTTTTTCATCATTTTTGAGGATTTGAAAAAATTACAAAATTTCAAAAAACATGGGTTATAGCCCATCGTTTTTTGAATTTTGGAAAAAAAAATTATCCTCGTTTTTCATCGTTTTTGAACATGGGCTATAGCCCCTACCGTACGGCATACTATAGCACGCCGTTTTTCATCATTTTTGAGGATTTGAAAAAATTTCAAAATTTCAAAAAACATGGGTTATAGCCCATCGTTTTTTTAATTTTTGAAAAAAATGTTATCCTTGTTTTTCATCGTTTTTGAACATGGGCTATAGCCCCTACCGTACGGCATACTATAGCACGCCGTTTTTCTACATTTTTGAGGATTTGAAAAAAAATCAAAATTTCAAAAAACATGGGTTATAGCCCATCGTTTTTTTATTTTTTGAAAAAAATGTTATCCACGTTTTTCAGCGTTTTTGAACATGGGCTATAGCCCCTACCGTACGGCATACTATAGCACGCCGTTTTTCATCATTTTTGAGGATTTTAAAAAATTTCAAAATTTCAAAAAACATGGGTTATAGCCCATCGTTTTTTGAATTTTGGAAAAAAATGTTATCCTCGTTTTTCATCGTTTTTGAACATGGGCTATAGCCCCTACCGTACGGCATACTATAGCACGCCGTTTTTCATCATTTTTGAGGATTTGAAAAAAAATCAAAATTTCAAAAAACATGGGTTATAGCCCATCGTTTTTTTTATTTTTGAAAAAAATGTTATCCTCGTTTTTCATCGTTTTTGAACATGGGCTATAGCCCCTACCGTACGGCATACTATAGCACGCCGTTTTTCATCATTTTTGAGGATTTGAAAAAAATTCAAAATTTCAAAAACATGGGTTATAGCCCATCGTTTTTTTTATTTTTGAAAAAAATGTTATCCTCGTTTTTCATCGTTTTTGAACATGGGCTATAGCCCCTACCGTACGGCATACTATAGCACGCCGTTTTTCATCATTTTTGAGGATTTAAAAAAAATTCAAAATTTCAAAAAACATGGGTTATAGCCCATCGTTTTTTTTTATTTTAGAAAAAGAAATTAACCTCGTTTTTCATCGTTTTTGAACATGGGCTATAGCCCATACCGTACGGCATACTATAGCACGCCGTTTTTCATCATTTTTGAGGATTTGAAAAAATTTCAAAATTTCAAAAAACATGGGTTATAGCCCATTGTTTTTTTTATTTTTGAAAAAAATGTTATCCTCGTTTTTCATCGTTTTTGAACATGGGCTATAGCCCCTACCGTACGGCATACTATAGCACGCCGTTTTTCAAAATTTTTGAGGATTTGAAAAAAATTCAAAATTTCAAAAAACATGGGTTATAGCCCATTGTTTTTTGAATTTTTGAAAAAAATGTTATCCTCGTTTTTCATCGTTTTTGAACATGGGCTATAGCCCCTACCGTACGGCATACTATAGCACGCCGTTTTTCATCATTTTTGAGGATTTGAAATAAATTCAACATTTCAAAAAACATGGGTTATAGCCCATCGTTTTTTTAATTTTTGAAAAAAGTGTTATCCTCGTTTTTCATCGTTTTTGAACATGGGCTATTGCCCCTACCGTACGGCATACTATAGCACGCCGTTTTTCATCATTTCTGTGGATTTGAAAAAAAATTCAAATTTTCAAAAAACATGGGTTATAGCCCATCGTTTTTTGATTTTTTGAAAAAAAAATTATCCTCGTTTTTCATCGTTTTTGAACATGGGCTATAGCCCCTACCGTACGGCATACTATAGCACGCCGTTTTTCATCATTTTTGAGGATTTGAAAAAAATTCAAAATTTCAAAAAACATGGGTTATAGCCCATCGTTTTTTTTATTTTTGAAAAAAATGTTATCCTCGTTTTTCATCGTTTTTGAACATGGGCTATAGCCCCTACCGTACGGCATACTATAGCACGCCGTTTTTCTACATTTTTGAGGATTTGAAAAAAAATCAAAATTAAAAAAAACATGGGTTATAGCCCATCGTTTTTTTTATTAAAAAAAAAAATGTTATCCACGTTTTTCATCGTTTTTGAACATGGGCTATAGCCCCTACCGTACGGCATACTATAGCACGCCGTTTTTCATCATTTTTGAGGATTTGAAAAAATTACAAAATTTCAAAAAACATGGGTTATAGCCCATCGTTTTTTGAATTTTGGAAAAAAAAATTATCCTCGTTTTTCATCGTTTTTGAACATGGGCTATAGCCCCTACCGTACGGCATACTATAGCACGCCGTTTTTCATCATTTTTGAGGATTTGAAAAAATTTCAAAATTTCAAAAAACATGGGTTATAGCCCATCGTTTTTTTAATTTTTGAAAAAAATGTTATCCTTGTTTTTCATCGTTTTTGAACATGGGCTATAGCCCCTACCGTACGGCATACTATAGCACGCCGTTTTTCTACATTTTTGAGGATTTGAAAAAAAATCAAAATTTCAAAAAACATGGGTTATAGCCCATCGTTTTTTTATTTTTTGAAAAAAATGTTATCCACGTTTTTCAGCGTTTTTGAACATGGGCTATAGCCCCTACCGTACGGCATACTATAGCACGCCGTTTTTCATCATTTTTGAGGATTTTAAAAAATTTCAAATTTTCAAAAAACATGGGTTATAGCCCATCGTTTTTTTATTTTTTGAAAAAAATGTTATCCACGTTTTTCAGCGTTTTTGAACATGGGCTATAGCCCCTACCGTACGGCATACTATAGCACGCCGTTTTTCATCATTTTTGAGGATTTTAAAAAAAATCAAAATTTCAAAAAACATGGGTTATAGCCCATCGTTTTTTGAATTTTGGAAAAAAATGTTATCCTCGTTTTTCATCGTTTTTGAACATGGGCTATAGCCCCTACCGTACGGCATACTATAGCACGCCGTTTTTCATCATTTTTGAGGATTTGAAAAAAAATCAAAATTTCAAAAAACATGGGTTATAGCCCATCGTTTTTTTTATTTTTGAAAAAAATGTTATCCTCGTTTTTCATCGTTTTTGAACATGGGCTATAGCCCCTACCGTACGGCATACTATAGCACGCCGTTTTTCATCATTTTTGAGGATTTGAAAAAAATTCAAAATTTCAAAAACATGGGTTATAGCCCATCGTTTTTTTTATTTTTGAAAAAAATGTTATCCTCGTTTTTCATCGTTTTTGAACATGGGCTATAGCCCCTACCGTACGGCATACTATAGCACGCCGTTTTTCATCATTTTTGAGGATTTAAAAAAAATTCAAAATTTCAAAAAACATGGGTTATAGCCCATCGTTTTTTTTTATTTTAGAAAAAGAAATTAACCTCGTTTTTCATCGTTTTTGAACATGGGCTATAGCCCATACCGTACGGCATACTATAGCACGCCGTTTTTCATCATTTTTGAGGATTTGAAAAAATTTCAAAATTTCAAAAAACATGGGTTATAGCCCATTGTTTTTTTTATTTTTGAAAAAAATGTTATCCTCGTTTTTCATCGTTTTTGAACATGGGCTATAGCCCCTACCGTACGGCATACTATAGCACGCCGTTTTTCAAAATTTTTGAGGATTTGAAAAAAATTCAAAATTTCAAAAAACATGGGTTATAGCCCATTGTTTTTTGAATTTTTGAAAAAAATGTTATCCTCGTTTTTCATCGTTTTTGAACATGGGCTATAGCCCCTACCGTACGGCATACTATAGCACGCCGTTTTTCATCATTTTTGAGGATTTGAAATAAATTCAACATTTCAAAAAACATGGGTTATAGCCCATCGTTTTTTTAATTTTTGAAAAAAGTGTTATCCTCGTTTTTCATCGTTTTTGAACATGGGCTATTGCCCCTACCGTACGGCATACTATAGCACGCCGTTTTTCATCATTTCTGTGGATTTGAAAAAAAATTCAAATTTTCAAAAAACATGGGTTATAGCCCATCGTTTTTTGATTTTTTGAAAAAAAAATTATCCTCGTTTTTCATCGTTTTTGAACATGGGCTATAGCCCCTACCGTACGGCATACTATAGCACGCCGTTTTTCATCATTTTTGAGGATTTGAAAAAAATTCAAAATTTCAAAAAACATGGGTTATAGCCCATCGTTTTTTTTATTTTTGAAAAAAATGTTATCCTCGTTTTTCATCGTTTTTGAACATGGGCTATAGCCCCTACCGTACGGCATACTATAGCACGCCGTTTTTCTACATTTTTGAGGATTTGAAAAAAAATCAAAATTAAAAAAAACATGGGTTATAGCCCATCGTTTTTTTTATTAAAAAAAAAAATGTTATCCACGTTTTTCATCGTTTTTGAACATGGGCTATAGCCCCTACCGTACGGCATACTATAGCACGCCGTTTTTCATCATTTTTGAGGATTTGAAAAAATTACAAAATTTCAAAAAACATGGGTTATAGCCCATCGTTTTTTGAATTTTGGAAAAAAAAATTATCCTCGTTTTTCATCGTTTTTGAACATGGGCTATAGCCCCTACCGTACGGCATACTATAGCACGCCGTTTTTCATCATTTTTGAGGATTTGAAAAAATTTCAAAATTTCAAAAAACATGGGTTATAGCCCATCGTTTTTTTAATTTTTGAAAAAAATGTTATCCTTGTTTTTCATCGTTTTTGAACATGGGCTATAGCCCCTACCGTACGGCATACTATAGCACGCCGTTTTTCTACATTTTTGAGGATTTGAAAAAAAATCAAAATTTCAAAAAACATGGGTTATAGCCCATCGTTTTTTTATTTTTTGAAAAAAATGTTATCCACGTTTTTCAGCGTTTTTGAACATGGGCTATAGCCCCTACCGTACGGCATACTATAGCACGCCGTTTTTCATCATTTTTGAGGATTTTAAAAAATTTCAAATTTTCAAAAAACATGGGTTATAGCCCATCGTTTTTTGATTTTTTGAAAAAAAAATCATCCTCGTTTTTCATCGTTTTTGAACATGGGCTATAGCCCCTACCGTACGGCATACTATAGCACGCCGTTTTTCATCATTTTTGAGGATTTGAAAAAAATTCAAAATTTCAAAAAACATGGGTTATAGCCCATCGTTTTTTTTATTTTTGAAAAAAATGTTATCCTCGTTTTTCATCGTTTTTGAACATGGGCTATAGCCCCTACCGTACGGCATACTATAGCACGCCGTTTTTCTACATTTTTGAGGATTTGAAAAAAAATCAAAATTAAAAAAAACATGGGTTATAGCCCATCGTTTTTTTTATTAAAAAAAAAAATGTTATCCACGTTTTTCATCGTTTTTGAACATGGGCTATAGCCCCTACCGTACGGCATACTATAGCACGCCGTTTTTCATCATTTTTGAGGATTTGAAAAAATTACAAAATTTCAAAAAACATGGGTTATAGCCCATCGTTTTTTGAATTTTGGAAAAAAAAATTATCCTCGTTTTTCATCGTTTTTGAACATGGGCTATAGCCCCTACCGTACGGCATACTATAGCACGCCGTTTTTCATCATTTTTGAGGATTTGAAAAAATTTCAAAATTTCAAAAAACATGGGTTATAGCCCATCGTTTTTTTAATTTTTGAAAAAAATGTTATCCTTGTTTTTCATCGTTTTTGAACATGGGCTATAGCCCCTACCGTACGGCATACTATAGCACGCCGTTTTTCTACATTTTTGAGGATTTGAAAAAAAATCAAAATTTCAAAAAACATGGGTTATAGCCCATCGTTTTTTTATTTTTTGAAAAAAATGTTATCCACGTTTTTCAGCGTTTTTGAACATGGGCTATAGCCCCTACCGTACGGCATACTATAGCACGCCGTTTTTCATCATTTTTGAGGATTTTAAAAAATTTCAAAATTTCAAAAAACATGGGTTATAGCCCATCGTTTTTTGAATTTTGGAAAAAAATGTTATCCTCGTTTTTCATCGTTTTTGAACATGGGCTATAGCCCCTACCGTACGGCATACTATAGCACGCCGTTTTTCATCATTTTTGAGGATTTGAAAAAAAATCAAAATTTCAAAAAACATGGGTTATAGCCCATCGTTTTTTTTATTTTTGAAAAAAATGTTATCCTCGTTTTTCATCGTTTTTGAACATGGGCTATAGCCCCTACCGTACGGCATACTATAGCACGCCGTTTTTCATCATTTTTGAGGATTTGAAAAAAATTCAAAATTTCAAAAACATGGGTTATAGCCCATCGTTTTTTTTATTTTTGAAAAAAATGTTATCCTCGTTTTTCATCGTTTTTGAACATGGGCTATAGCCCCTACCGTACGGCATACTATAGCACGCCGTTTTTCATCATTTTTGAGGATTTAAAAAAAATTCAAAATTTCAAAAAACATGGGTTATAGCCCATCGTTTTTTTTTATTTTAGAAAAAGAAATTAACCTCGTTTTTCATCGTTTTTGAACATGGGCTATAGCCCATACCGTACGGCATACTATAGCACGCCGTTTTTCATCATTTTTGAGGATTTGAAAAAATTTCAAAATTTCAAAAAACATGGGTTATAGCCCATTGTTTTTTTTATTTTTGAAAAAAATGTTATCCTCGTTTTTCATCGTTTTTGAACATGGGCTATAGCCCCTACCGTACGGCATACTATAGCACGCCGTTTTTCAAAATTTTTGAGGATTTGAAAAAAATTCAAAATTTCAAAAAACATGGGTTATAGCCCATTGTTTTTTGAATTTTTGAAAAAAATGTTATCCTCGTTTTTCATCGTTTTTGAACATGGGCTATAGCCCCTACCGTACGGCATACTATAGCACGCCGTTTTTCATCATTTTTGAGGATTTGAAATAAATTCAACATTTCAAAAAACATGGGTTATAGCCCATCGTTTTTTTAATTTTTGAAAAAAATGTTATCCTCGTTTTTCATCGTTTTTGAACATGGGCTATAGCCCCTACCGTACGGCATACTATAGCACGCCGTTTTTCATCATTTTTGAGGATTTGAAAAAAATTTCAAAATTTCAAAAAACATGGGTTATAGCCCATTGTTTTTTGAATTTTTGAAAAAAATGTTATCCTCGTTTTTCATCGTTTTTGAACATGGGCTATAGCCCCTACCGTACGGCATACTATAGCACGCCGTTTTTCATCATTTTTGAGGATTTGAAAAAAATTCAACATTTCAAAAAACATGGGTTATAGCCCATCGTTTTTTTAATTTTTGAAAAAAATGTTATCCTCGTTTTTCATCGTTTTTGAACATGGGCTATAGCCCCTACCGTACGGCATACTATAGCACGCCGTTTTTCATCATTTTTGAGGATTTGAAAAAAAATCAAAATTTCAAAAAACATGGGTTATAGCCCATCGTTTTTTTAATTTTTGAAAAAAATGTT
Organism: Protomyctophum parallelum; assembly: GCF_964188405.1. Taxonomy (NCBI): domain Eukaryota; kingdom Metazoa; phylum Chordata; class Actinopteri; order Myctophiformes; family Myctophidae; genus Protomyctophum; species Protomyctophum parallelum. The sequence goes on from NC_139697.1 coordinate 69,714,680, forward strand.
ATCCTTGTTTTTCATCGTTTTTGAACATGGGCTATAGCCCCTACCGTACGGCATACTATAGCACGCCGTTTTTCTACATTTTTGAGGATTAGAAAAAAAATCAAAATTTCAAAAAACATGGGTTATAGCCCATCGTTTTTTATTTTTTGAAAAAAATGTTATCCACGTTTTTCATCGTTTTTGAACATGGGCTATAGCCCCTACCGTACGGCATACTATAGCACGCCGTTTTTCATCATTTTTGAGGATTTGAAAAAAATTCAAAAATTCAAAAAACATGGGTTATAGCCCATCGTTTTTTGAATTTTGGAAAAAAAAATTATCCTCGTTTTTTATCGTTTTTGAACATGGGCTATAGCCCCTACCGTACGGCATACTATAGCACGCCGTTTTTCATCATTTTTGAGGATTTGAAAAAAATTCAAAATTAAAAAAAACATGGGTTATAGCCCATCGTTTTTTTAATTAAAAAAAAATGTTATCCTCGTTTTTCATCGTTTTTGAACATGGGCTATAGCCCCTACCATACGGCATACTATAGCACGCAGTTTTTCATCATTTTTGAGGATTTGAAAAAAATTCAAAATTTCAAAAAACATGGGTTATAGCCCATCGTTTTTTTATTTTTGAAAAAAATGTTATCCTCGTTTTTCATCGTTTTTGAACATGGGCTATAGCCCCTACCGTACGGCATACTATAGCACGCCGTTTTTCTAAATTTTTGAGGATTCAAAAAAAATTCTAAATTTCAAAAAACATGGGTTATAGCCCATCGTTTTTTTAATTTTTGAAAAAAATGTTATCCTCGTTTTTCATCGTTTTTGCACATGGGCTATAGCCCCTACCGTACGGCATACTATAGCACGCCGTTTTTCATCATTTTTGAGGTTTTGAAAAAAATTCAACATTTCAAAAAACATGGGTTATAGCCCATCGTTTTTTTTATTTTTGAAAAAAATGTTATCCTCGTTTTTCATCGTTTTTGAACATGGGCTATAGCCCCTACCGTACGGCATACTATAGCACGCCGTTTTTCATCATTTTTGAGGATTTGAAAAAAAATCAAAATTTCAAAAAACATGGGTTATAGCCCATCGTTTTTTTTATTTTTGAAAAAAATGTTATCCTCGTTTTTCATCGTTTTTGAACATGGGCTATAGCCCCTACCGTACGGCATACTATAGCACGCCGTTTTTCATCATTTTTGAGGATTTGAAAAAAAATCAAAATTTCAAAAACATGGGTTATAGCCCATCGTTTTTTTTATTTTTGAAAAAAAAATTATCCTCGTTTTTCATCGTTTTTGAACATGGGCTATAGCCCCTACCGTACGGCATACTATAGCACGCCGTTTTTCATCATTTTTGAGGATTTAAAAATAATTAAAAATTTCAAAAAACATGGGTTATAGCCCATCGTTTTTTTTAATTTTAGAAAAAGAAATTAACCTCGTTTTTCATCGTTTTTGAACATGGGCTATAGCCCATACCGTACGGCATACTATAGCACGCCGTTTTTCATCATTTTTGAGGATTTGAAAAAATTTCAAAATTTCAAAAAACATGGGTTATAGCCCATTGTTTTTTGAATTTTTGAAAAAAATGTTATCCTCGTTTTTCATCGTTTTTGAACATGGGCTATAGCCCCTACCGTACGGCATACTATAGCACGCCGTTTTTCATCATTTTTGAGGATTTGAAAAAAATTCAACATTTCAAAAAACATGGGTTATAGCCCATCGTTTTTTTAATTTTTGAAAAAAATGTTATCCTCGTTTTTCATCGTTTTTGAACATGGGCTATAGCCCCTACCGTACGGCATACTATAGCACGCCGTTTTTCATCATTTTTGAGGATTTGAAAAAAAATCAAAATTTCAAAAAACATGGGTTATAGCCCATCGTTTTTTTAATTTTTGAAAAAAATGTTATCCTTGTTTTTCATCGTTTTTGAACATGGGCTATAGCCCCTACCGTACGGCATACTATAGCACGCCGTTTTTCTACATTTTTGAGGATTAGAAAAAAAATCAAAATTTCAAAAAACATGGGTTATAGCCCATCGTTTTTTATTTTTTGAAAAAAATGTTATCCACGTTTTTCATCGTTTTTGAACATGGGCTATAGCCCCTACCGTACGGCATACTATAGCACGCCGTTTTTCATCATTTTTGAGGATTTGAAAAAAATTCAAAAATTCAAAAAACATGGGTTATAGCCCATCGTTTTTTGAATTTTGGAAAAAAAAATTATCCTCGTTTTTTATCGTTTTTGAACATGGGCTATAGCCCCTACCGTACGGCATACTATAGCACGCCGTTTTTCATCATTTTTGAGGATTTGAAAAAAATTCAAAATTAAAAAAAACATGGGTTATAGCCCATCGTTTTTTTAATTAAAAAAAATGTTATCCTCGTTTTTCATCGTTTTTGAACATGGGCTATAGCCCCTACCATACGGCATACTATAGCACGCAGTTTTTCATCATTTTTGAGGATTTGAAAAAAATTCAAAATTTCAAAAAACATGGGTTATAGCCCATCGTTTTTTTATTTTTGAAAAAAATGTTATCCTCGTTTTTCATCGTTTTTGAACATGGGCTATAGCCCCTACCGTACGGCATACTATAGCACGCCGTTTTTCTAAATTTTTGAGGATTCAAAAAAAATTCTAAATTTCAAAAAACATGGGTTATAGCCCATCGTTTTTTTAATTTTTGAAAAAAATGTTATCCTCGTTTTTCATCGTTTTTGCACATGGGCTATAGCCCCTACCGTACGGCATACTATAGCACGCCGTTTTTCATCATTTTTGAGGTTTTGAAAAAAATTCAACATTTCAAAAAACATGGGTTATAGCCCATCGTTTTTTTTATTTTTGAAAAAAATGTTATCCTCGTTTTTCATCGTTTTTGAACATGGGCTATAGCCCCTACCGTACGGCATACTATAGCACGCCGTTTTTCATCATTTTTGAGGATTTGAAAAAAAATCAAAATTTCAAAAAACATGGGTTATAGCCCATCGTTTTTTTTATTTTTGAAAAAAATGTTATCCTCGTTTTTCATCGTTTTTGAACATGGGCTATAGCCCCTACCGTACGGCATACTATAGCACGCCGTTTTTCATCATTTTTGAGGATTTGAAAAAAAATCAAAATTTCAAAAACATGGGTTATAGCCCATCGTTTTTTTTATTTTTGAAAAAAAAATTATCCTCGTTTTTCATCGTTTTTGAACATGGGCTATAGCCCCTACCGTACGGCATACTATAGCACGCCGTTTTTCATCATTTTTGAGGATTTAAAAATAATTCAAAATTTCAAAAAACATGGGTTATAGCCCATCGTTTTTTTTTATTTTAGAAAAAGAAATTAACCTCGTTTTTCATCGTTTTTGAACATGGGCTATAGCCCATACCGTACGGCATACTATAGCACGCCGTTTTTCATCATTTTTGAGGATTTGAAAAAATTTCAAAATTTCAAAAAACATGGGTTATAGCCCATTGTTTTTTTATTTTTGAAAAAAATGTTATCCTCGTTTTTCATCGTTTTTGAACATGGGCTATAGCCCCTACCGTACGGCATACTATAGCACGCCGTTTTTCAAAATTTTTGAGGATTTGAAAAAAATTCAAAATGTAAAAAAACATGGGTTATAGCCCATCGTTTTTTTAATTTTTGAAAAAAATGTTATCCTCGTTTTTCATCGTTTTTGCACATGGGCTATAGCCCCTACCGTACGGCATACTATAGCACGCCGTTTTTCATCATTTTTGAGGATTTGAAAAAAATTCAAAATTTCAAAAAACATGGGTTATAGCCCATTGTTTTTTGAACTTTTGAAAAAAATGTTATCCTCGTTTTTCATCGTTTTTGAACATGGGCTATAGCCCCTACCGTACGGCATACTATAGCACGCCGTTTTTCATCATTTTTGAGGATTTGAAAAAAATTCAACATTTCAAAAAACATGGGTTATAGCCCATCGTTTTTTTAATTTTTGAAAAAAATGTTATCCTCGTTTTTCATCGTTTTTGAACATGGGCTATAGCCCCTACCGTACGGCATACTATAGCACGCCGTTTTTCATCATTTTTGAGGATTTGAAAAAAAATCAAAATTTCTAAAAACATGGGTTATAGCCCATCGTTTTTTATTTTTGAAAAAAATGTTATCCTCGTTTTTCATCGTTTTGAACATGGGCTATAGCCCCTACCGTACGGCATACTATAGCACGCCGTTTTTCATCATTTTTGAGGATTTGAAAAAAATTCAAAATTTCAAAAAACATGGGTTATAGCCCATCGTTTTTTTTAATTTTTGAAAAAAATGTTATCCTCGTTTTTCATCGTTTTTGAACATGGGCTATAGCCCCTACCGTACGGCATACTATAGCACGCCGTTTTTCATCATTTTTGATGATTTGAAAAAAATTCAAAATTTCAAAAACATGGGTTATAGCCCATCGTTTTTTGAATTTTTGAAAAAAATGTTATCCTCGTTTTTCATCGTTTTTGAACATGGGCTATAGCCCCTACCGTACGGCATACTATAGCACGCCGTTTTTCATCATTTTTGAGGATTTTAAAAAAATTCAAAATTTCAAAAAACATGGGTTATAGCCCATCGTTTTTTGAATTTTTGAAAAAAAAATTATCTTCGTTTTTCATCGTTTTTAAACATGGGCTATAGCCCCTACCGTACGGCATACTATAGCACGCCGTTTTTCATCATTTTTGAGGATTTGAAAAAAATTCAAAATTTTCAAAAACATTGGTTATAGCCCATCGTTTTTTGAATTTTTGAAAAACAAATTATCTTCGTTTTTCATCGTTTTTAAACATGGGCTATAGCCCCTACCTTACGGCATACTATAGCACGCCGTTTTTCATCATTTTTGAGGATTTGAAAAAAATTCAAAATTTCAAAAAACATGGGTTATAGCCAATCGTTTTTTTATTTTTGAAAAAGAATGTTATCCTCGTTTTTCATCGTTTTTGAACATGGGCTATAGCCCCTACCGTACGGCATACTATAGCACGCCGTTTTTCATCATTTTTGAGGATTTGAAAAAAATTCAAAATTTCAAAAAACATGGGTTATAGCCCATCGTTTTTTAAATTTTTGAAAAAAATGTTATCCTCGTTTTTCATCGTTTTTGAACATGGGCTATAGCCCCTACCGTACGGCATACTATAGCACGCCGTTTTTCATCATTTTTGAGGATTTGAAAAAAAATCTAAATTTCAAAAAACATGGGTTATAGCCCATCGTTTTTTGAATGTTTGAAAAAAATGTTATCCTCGTTTTTCATCGTTTTTGAACATGGGCTATAGCCCCTACCGTACGGCATACTATAACACGCCGTTTTTCATCATTTTTGAGGATTTGAAAAAAAATCTAAATTTCAAAAACATGGGTTATAGCCCATCTTTTTTTTTTTTTTGAAAAAAATGTTATCCTCGTTTTTCATCGTTTTTGAACATGGGCTTCAATTTTTTTTTCATCATTTTTGAGGATTTGAAAAAAATTCAAAATTTCAAAAACATGGGTTATATCCCATCTTTTTTTTTATTTTTGAAAAAAATGTTATCCTCGTTTTTCATCGTTTTTGAACATGGGCTATAGCCCCTACCGTACGGCATACTATAGCACGCAGTTTTTCATCATTTTTGAGGATTTGAAAAAAAATTCAAAATTTCAAAAAACATGGGTTATAGCCCATCGTTTTTTGAATTTTTGAAAAAAAAATTAACCTCGTTTTTCAATGTTTTTGAACATGGGCTATAGCCCCTACCGTACGGCATACTATAGCACGCAGTTTTTCATCATTTTTGAGGATTTGAAAAAAATTCAAAATTTCAAAAAACATGGGTTATAGCCCATCGTTTTTTGAATTTTTGAAAAAAAAAAATCCTCGTTTTTCATCGTTTTTGAACATGGGCTATAGCCCCTACCGTACGGCATACTATAGCACGCCGTTTTTCATCATTTTTGAGGATTTGAAAAAAAATCAAAATTTCAAAAAACATGGGTTATAGCCCATCGTTTTTTTATTTTTGAAAAAAAATGTTATCCTCGTTTTTCATCGTTTTTGAACATGGGCTATAGCCCCTACCGTACGGCATACTATAGCACGCCGTTTTTCATCATTTTTGAGGATTTGAAAAAAAAATCAAAATTTCAAAAAACATGGGTTATATCCCATCTTTTTTTTTATTTTTGAAAAAAATGTTATCCTCGTTTTTCATCGTTTTTGAACATGGGCTATAGCCCCTACCGTACGGCATACTATAGCACGCCGTTTTTCATCATTTTTGAGGATTTAAAAAAAATTCAAAATTTCAAAAACATGGGTTATAGCCCATCGTTTTTTGAATTTTTGAAAAAAAAATTAACCTCGTTTTTCAATGTTTTTGAACATGGGCTATAGCCCCTACCGTACGGCATACTATAGCACGCCGTTTTTCATCATTTTTTGAGGATTTGAAAAAAAAATCAAAATTTCAAAAACATGGGTTATAGCCCATCTTTTTTATTTTTTTTGAAAAAAATGTTATCCTCGTTTTTCATCGTTTTTGAACATGGGCTATAGCCCCTACCGTACGGCATACTATAGCACGCAGTTTTTCATCATTTTTGAGGATTTGAAAAAAAATTCAAAATTTCAAAAAACATGGGTTATAGCCCATCGTTTTTTGAATTTTTGAAAAAAAAAAATATCCTCGTTTTTCATCGTTTTTGAACATGGGCTATAGCCCCTACCGTACGGCATACTATAGCACGCAGTTTTTCATCATTTTTGAGGATTTGAAAAAAATTCAAAATTTCAAAAAACATGGGTTATAGCCCATCGTTTTTTGAATTTTTGAAAAAAAAAAATCCTCGTTTTTCATCGTTTTTGAACATGGGCTATAGCCCCTACCGTACGGCATACTATAGCACGCCGTTTTTCATCATTTTTGAGGATTTGAAAAAAAATCAAAATTTCAAAAAACATGGGTTATAGCCCATCGTTTTTTTATTTTTGAAAAAAAATGTTATCCTCGTTTTTCATCGTTTTTGAACATGGGCTATAGCCCCTACCGTACGGCATACTATAGCACGCCGTTTTTCATCATTTTTGAGGATTTGAAAAAAAAATCAAAATTTCAAAAAACATGGGTTATAGCCCATCGTTTTTTTAATTTTTGAAAAAAATGTTATCCTCGTTTTTCATCGTTTTTGAACATGGGCTATAGCCCCTACCGTACGGCATACTATAGCACGCCGTTTTTCATCATTTTTGAGGATTTGAAAAAAATTCAAAATTTCAAAAACATGGGTTATAGCCCATCTTTTTTTTATTTTTGAAAAAAATGTTATCCTCGTTTTTCATCGTTTTTGAACATGGGCTATAGCCCCTACCGTACGGCATACTATAGCACGCCGTTTTTCATCATTTTTGATGATTTAAAAAAAATTCAAAATTTCAAAAAACATGGGTTATAGCCCATCGTTTTTTTAATTTTTGAAAAAAAGATTAACCTCGTTTTTCAATGTTTTTGAACATGGGCTATAGCCCCTACCGTACGGCATACTATAGCACGCCGTTTTTCATCATTTTTGAGGATTTGAAAAAAAATCAATATTTCAAAAAACATGGGTTATAGCCCATCGTTTTTTTATTTTTGAAAAAAATGTTATCCTCGTTTTTCATCGTTTTTGAACATGGGCTATAGCCCCTACCGTACGGCATACTATAGCACGCCGTTTTTCATCATTTTTGAGGATTTGAAAAAAAATTCAAAATTTCAAAAAACATGGGTTATAGCCCATCGTTTTTTTAATTTTTGAAAAAAATGTTATCCTCGTTTTTCATCGTTTTTGAACATGGGCTATAGCCCCTACCGTACGGCATACTATAGCACGCCGTTTTTCATCATTTTTGAGGATTTGAAAAAAATTCAAAATTTCAAAAAACATGGGTTATAGCCCATCGTTTTTTTATTTTTGAAAAAAAATGTTATCCTCGTTTTTCATCGTTTTTGAACATGGGCTATAGCCCCTACCGTACGGCATACTATAGCACGCCGTTTTTCATCATTTTTGAGGATTTGAAAAAAAAATCAAAATTTCAAAAAACATGGGTTATATCCCATCTTTTTTTTTATTTTTGAAAAAAATGTTATCCTCGTTTTTCATCGTTTTTGAACATGGGCTATAGCCCCTACCGTACGGCATACTATAGCACGCCGTTTTTCATCATTTTTGAGGATTTAAAAAAAATTCAAAATTTCAAAAAACATGGGTTATAGCCCATCGTTTTTTGAATTTTTGAAAAAAAAATTAACCTCGTTTTTCAATGTTTTTGAACATGGGCTATAGCCCCTACCGTACGGCATACTATAGCACGCCGTTTTTCATCATTTTTTGAGGATTTGAAAAAAAAATCAAAATTTCAAAAACATGGGTTATAGCCCATCTTTTTTATTTTTTTTGAAAAAAATGTTATCCTCGTTTTTCATCGTTTTTGAACATGGGCTATAGCCCCTACCGTACGGCATACTATAGCACGCAGTTTTTCATCATTTTTGAGGATTTGAAAAAAAATTCAAAATTTCAAAAAACATGGGTTATAGCCCATCGTTTTTTGAATTTTTGAAAAAAAAAAATATCCTCGTTTTTCATCGTTTTTGAACATGGGCTATAGCCCCTACCGTACGGCATACTATAGCACGCAGTTTTTCATCATTTTTGAGGATTTGAAAAAAATTCAAAATTTCAAAAAACATGGGTTATAGCCCATCGTTTTTTGAATTTTTGAAAAAAAAAAATCCTCGTTTTTCATCGTTTTTGAACATGGGCTATAGCCCCTACCGTACGGCATACTATAGCACGCCGTTTTTCATCATTTTTGAGGATTTGAAAAAAAAATCAAAATTTCAAAAAACATGGGTTATAGCCCATCGTTTTTTTAATTTTTGAAAAAAATGTTATCCTCGTTTTTCATCGTTTTTGAACATGGGCTATAGCCCCTACCGTACGGCATACTATAGCACGCCGTTTTTCATCATTTTTGAGGATTTGAAAAAAATTCAAAATTTCAAAAACATGGGTTATAGCCCATCTTTTTTTTATTTTTGAAAAAAATGTTATCCTCGTTTTTCATCGTTTTTGAACATGGGCTATAGCCCCTACCGTACGGCATACTATAGCACGCCGTTTTTCATCATTTTTGAGGATTTAAAAAAAATTCAAAATTTCAAAAAACATGGGTTATAGCCCATCGTTTTTTTAATTTTTGAAAAAAAGATTAACCTCGTTTTTCAATGTTTTTGAACATGGGCTATAGCCCCTACCGTACGGCATACTATAGCACGCCGTTTTTCATCATTTTTGAGGATTTGAAAAAAAATCAATATTTCAAAAAACATGGGTTATAGCCCATCGTTTTTTTATTTTTGAAAAAAATGTTATCCTCGTTTTTCATCGTTTTTGAACATGGGCTATAGCCCCTACCGTACGGCATACTATAGCACGCCGTTTTTCATCATTTTTGAGGATTTGAAAAAAAATTCAAAATTTCAAAAAACATGGGTTATAGCCCATCGTTTTTTTAATTTTTGAAAAAAATGTTATCCTCGTTTTTCATCGTTTTTGAACATGGGCTATAGCCCCTACCGTACGGCATACTATAGCACGCCGTTTTTCATCATTTTTGAGGATTTGAAAAAAATTCAAAATTTCAAAAACATGGGTTATAGCCCATCGTTTTTTTTATTTTTGAAAAAAATGTTATCCTCGTTTTTCATCGTTTTTGAACATGGGCTATAGCCCCTACCGTACGGCATACTATAGCACGCCGTTTTTCATCATTTTTGAGGATTTAAAAAAAATTCAAAATTTCAAAAAACATGGGTTATAGCCCATCGTTTTTTTAATTTTTGAAAAAAAGATTAACCTCGTTTTTCAATGTTTTTGAACATGGGCTATAGCCCCTACCGTACGGCATACTATAGCACGCCGTTTTTCATCATTTTTGAGGATTTGAAAAAAAATCAATATTTCAAAAAACATGGGTTATAGCCCATCGTTTTTTTATTTTTGAAAAAAATGTTATCCTCGTTTTTCATCGTTTTTGAACATGGGCTATAGCCCCTACCGTACGGCATACTATAGCACGCCGTTTTTCATCATTTTTGAGGATTTGAAAAAAAATTCAAAATTTCAAAAAACATGGGTTATAGCCCATCGTTTTTTTAATTTTTGAAAAAAATGTTATCCTCGTTTTTCATCGTTTTTGAACATGGGCTATAGCCCCTACCGTACGGCATACTATAGCACGCCGTTTTTCATCATTTTTGAGGATTTGAAAAAAATTCAAAATTTCAAAAACATGGGTTATAGCCCATCGTTTTTTTTATTTTTGAAAAAAATGTTATCCTCGTTTTTCATCGTTTTTGAACATGGGCTATAGCCCCTACCGTACGGCATACTATAGCACGCCGTTTTTCATCATTTTTGAGGATTTGAAAAAAATTCAAATTTTCAAAAACATGGGTTATAGCCCATCTTTTTTTTTATTTTTGAAAAAAATGTTATCCTCGTTTTTCATCGTTTTTGAACATGGGCTATAGCCCCTACCGTACGGCATACTATAGCACGCCGTTTTTCATCATTTTTGAGGATTTAAAAAAACTTCAAAATTTCAAAAAACATGGGTTATAGCCCATCGTTTTTTTAATTTTTGAAAAAAAAATTAACCTAGTTTTTCAATGTTTTTGAACATGGGCTATAGCCCCTACCGTACGGCATACTATAGCACGCCGTTTTTCATCATTTTTGAGGATTTGAAAAAATAATCAAAATTTCAAAAAACATGGGTTATAGCCCATCGTTTTTTTATTTTTGAAAAAAATGTTATCCTCGTTTTTCATCGTTTTTGAACATGGGCTATAGCCCCTACCGTACGGCATACTATAGCACGCCGTTTTTCATCATTTTTGAGGATTTAAAAAAAATCAAAATTTAAAAAAACATGGGTTATAGCCCAGCGTTTTTTTATTTTTGAAAAAAATGTTATCCTCGTTTTTCATCGTTTTTGAACATGGGCTATAGCCCCTACCGTACGGCATACTATAGCACGCCGTTTTTCATCATTTTTGAGGATTTGAAAAAAAATTCAAAATTTCAAAAAACATGGGTTATAGCCCATCGTTTTTTTAATTTTTGAAAAAAATGTTATCCTCGTTTTTCATCGTTTTTGAACATGGGCTATAGCCCCTACCGTACGGCATACTATAGCACGCCGTTTTTCATCATTTTTGAGGATTTGAAAAAAATTCAAAATTTCAAAAACATGGGTTATAGCCCATCGTTTTTTTAATTTTTGAAAAAAATGTTATCCTCGTTTTTCATCGTTTTTGAACATGGGCTATAGCCCCTACCGTACGGCATACTATAGCACGCCGTTTTTCATCATTTTTGAGGATTTTAAAAAAATTCAAAATTTCAAAAAACATGGGTTATAGCCCATCGTTTTTTGAATTTTTGAAAAAAGAATTAACCTCGTTTTTCAATGTTTTTGAACATGGGCTATAGCCCCTACCGTACGGCATACTATAGCACGCCGTTTTTCATCATTTTTGAGGATTTGAAAAAAATTAAAAATTTCAAAAAACATGGGTTATAGCCCATCGTTTTTTTTATTATTGAAAAAAATGTTATCCTTGTTTTTCATCGTTTTTGAACATGGGCTATAGCCCCTACCGTACGGCATACTATAGCACGCCGTTTTTCATCATTTTTGAGGATTTAAAAAAAATTCAAAATTTCAAAAAACATGGGTTATAGCCCATCGTTTTTTGAATTTTTGAAAAAAATTAACCTCGTTTTTCAATGTTTTTGAACATGGGCTATAGCCCCTACCGTACGGCATACTATAGCACGCCGTTTTTCATCATTTTTGAGGATTTGAAAAAAATTCAAAATTTCAAAAAACATGGTTTATAGCCCATCGTTTTTTGAATTTTTGAAAAAAATGTTATCCTCCTTTTTCATCGTTTTTGAACATGGGCTATAGCCCCTACCGTACGGCATACTATAGCACGCCGTTTTTCATCATTTTTGAGGATTTGAAAAAAAATCTAAATTTCAAAAACATGGGTTATAGCCCATCGTTTTTTTAATTTTTGAAAAAAAATGTTATCCTCGTTTTTCATCGTTTTTGAACATGGGCTATAGCCCCTACCGTACGGCATACTATAGCACGCCGTTTTTCATCATTTTTGAGGATTTGAAAAAAAATCAAATTTTCAAAAAACATGGGTTATAGCCCATCGTTTTTTGAATGTTTGAAAAAAATGTTATCCTCGTTTTTCATCGTTTTTGAACATGGGCTATAGCCCCTACCGTACGGCATACTATAGCACGCAGTTTTTCATCATTTTTGAGGATTTGAAAAAAAATTCAAAATTTCAAAAAACATGGGTTATAGCCCATCGTTTTTTGAATTTTTGAAAAAAAAAAATATCCTCGTTTTTCATCGTTTTTGAACATGGGCTATAGCCCCTACCGTACGGCATACTATAGCACGCAGTTTTTCATCATTTTTGAGGATTTGAAAAAAATTCAAAATTTCAAAAAACATGGGTTATAGCCCATCGTTTTTTGAATTTTTGAAAAAAAAAATCCTCGTTTTTCATCGTTTTTGAACATGGGCTATAGCCCCTACCGTACGGCATACTATAGCACGCCGTTTTTCATCATTTTTGAGGATTTGAAAAAAAATCAAAATTTCAAAAAACATGGGTTATAGCCCATCGTTTTTTTATTTTTGAAAAAAAATGTTATCCTCGTTTTTCATCGTTTTTGAACATGGGCTATAGCCCCTACCGTACGGCATACTATAGCACGCCGTTTTTCATCATTTTTGAGGATTTGAAAAAAAAATCAAAATTTCAAAAAACATGGGTTATAGCCCATCGTTTTTTTAATTTTTGAAAAAAATGTTATCCTCGTTTTTCATCGTTTTTGAACATGGGCTATAGCCCCTACCGTACGGCATACTATAGCACGCCGTTTTTCATCATTTTTGAGGATTTGAAAAAAATTCAAAATTTCAAAAACATGGGTTATAGCCCATCTTTTTTTTATTTTTGAAAAAAATGTTATCCTCGTTTTTCATCGTTTTTGAACATGGGCTATAGCCCCTACCGTACGGCATACTATAGCACGCCGTTTTTCATCATTTTTGAGGATTTAAAAAAAATTCAAAATTTCAAAAAACATGGGTTATAGCCCATCGTTTTTTTAATTTTTGAAAAAAAGATTAACCTCGTTTTTCAATGTTTTTGAACATGGGCTATAGCCCCTACCGTACGGCATACTATAGCACGCCGTTTTTCATCATTTTTGAGGATTTGAAAAAAAATCAATATTTCAAAAAACATGGGTTATAGCCCATCGTTTTTTTATTTTTAAAAAAAATGTTATCCTCGTTTTTCATCGTTTTTGAACATGGGCTATAGCCCCTACCGTACGGCATACTATAGCACGCCGTTTTTCATCATTTTTGAGGATTTGAAAAAAAATTCAAAATTTCAAAAAACATGGGTTATAGCCCATCGTTTTTTTAATTTTTGAAAAAAATGTTATCCTCGTTTTTCATCGTTTTTGAACATGGGCTATAGCCCCTACCGTACGGCATACTATAGCACGCCGTTTTTCATCATTTTTGAGGATTTGAAAAAAATTCAAAATTTCAAAAACATGGGTTATAGCCCATCGTTTTTTTTATTTTTGAAAAAAATGTTATCCTCGTTTTTCATCGTTTTTGAACATGGGCTATAGCCCCTACCGTACGGCATACTATAGCACGCCGTTTTTCATCATTTTTGAGGATTTGAAAAAAAATCAAATTTTCAAAAACATGGGTTATAGCCCATCTTTTTTTTATTTTTGAAAAAAATGTTATCCTCGTTTTTCATCGTTTTTGAACATGGGCTATAGCCCCTACCGTACGGCATACTATAGCACGCCGTTTTTCATCATTTTTGAGGATTTAAAAAAACTTCAAAATTTCAAAAAACATGGGTTATAGCCCATCGTTTTTTTAATTTTTGAAAAAAAAATTAACCTAGTTTTTCAATGTTTTTGAACATGGGCTATAGCCCCTACCGTACGGCATACTATAGCACGCCGTTTTTCATCATTTTTGAGGATTTGAAAAAAAATCAAAATTTCAAAAAACATGGGTTATAGCCCATCGTTTTTTTATTTTTGAAAAAAATGTTATCCTCGTTTTTCATCGTTTTTGAACATGGGCTATAGCCCCTACCGTACGGCATACTATAGCACGCCGTTTTTCATCATTTTTGAGGATTTAAAAAAACTTCAAAATTTCAAAAAACATGGGTTATAGCCCATCGTTTTTTTAATTTTTGAAAAAAAAATTAACCTAGTTTTTCAATGTTTTTGAACATGGGCTATAGCCCCTACCGTACGGCATACTATAGCACGCCGTTTTTCATCATTTTTGAGGATTTGAAAAAAAATCAAAATTTCAAAAAACATGGGTTATAGCCCATCGTTTTTTTTTTTTTGAAAAAAATGTTATCCTCGTTTTTCATCGTTTTTGAACATGGGCTATAGCCCCTACCGTACGGCATACTATAGCACGCCGTTTTTCATCATTTTTGAGGATTTGAAAAAAAATTCAAAATTTCAAAAAACATGGGTTATAGCCCATCGTTTTTTTAATTTTTGAAAAAAATGTTATCCTCGTTTTTCATCGTTTTTGAACATGGGCTATAGCCCCTACCGTACGGCATACTATAGCACGCCGTTTTTCATCATTTTTGAGGATTTGAAAAAAATTCAAAATTTCAAAAACATGGGTTATAGCCCATCGTTTTTTTAATTTTTGAAAAAAATGTTATCCTCGTTTTTCATCGTTTTTGAACATGGGCTATAGCCCCTACCGTACGGCATACTATAGCACGCCGTTTTTCATCATTTTTGAGGATTTTAAAAAAATTCAAAATTTCAAAAAACATGGGTTATAGCCCATCGTTTTTTGAATTTTTGAAAAAAAAATTAACCTCGTTTTTCAATGTTTTTGAACATGGGCTATAGCCCCTACCGTACGGCATACTATAGCACGCCGTTTTTCATCATTTTTGAGGATTTGAAAAAAATTAAAAATTTCAAAAAACATGGGTTATAGCCCATCGTTTTTTTAATTATTGAAAAAAATGTTATCCTTGTTTTTCATCGTTTTTGAACATGGGCTATAGCCCCTACCGTACGGCATACTATAGCACGCCGTTTTTCATCATTTTTGAGGATTTAAAAAAAATTCAAAATTTCAAAAAACATGGGTTATAGCCCATCGTTTTTTGAATTTTTGAAAAAAATTAACCTCGTTTTTCAATGTTTTTGAACATGGGCTATAGCCCCTACCGTACGGCATACTATAGCACGCCGTTTTTCATCATTTTTGAGGATTTGAAAAAAATTCAAAATTTCAAAAAACATGGGTTATAGCCCATCGTTTTTTTAATTATTGAAAAAAATGTTATCCTTGTTTTTCATCGTTTTTGAACATGGGCTATAGCCCCTACCGTACGGCATACTATAGCACGCCGTTTTTCATCATTTTTGAGGATTTGAAAAAAATTCAAAATTTCAAAAACATGGGTTATAGCCAATCTTTTTTTTATTTTTGAAAAAAATGTTATCCTCGTTTTTCATCGTTTTTGAACATGGGCTATAGCCCCTACCGTACGGCATACTATAGCACGCCGTTTTTCATCATTTTTGAGGATTTAAAAAAAATTCAAAATTTCAAAAAACATGGGTTATAGCCCATCGTTTTTTTAATTTTTGAAAAAAAGATTAACCTCGTTTTTCAATGTTTTTGAACATGGGCTATAGCCCCTACCGTACGGCATACTATAGCACGCCGTTTTTCATCATTTTTGAGGATTTGAAAAAAAATCAATATTTCAAAAAACATGGGTTATAGCCCATCGTTTTTTTATTTTTTAAAAAAATGTTATCCTCGTTTTTCATCGTTTTTGAACATGGGCTATAGCCCCTACCGTACGGCATACTATAGCACGCCGTTTTTCATCATTTTTGAGGATTTGAAAAAAAATTCAAAATTTCAAAAAACATGGGTTATAGCCCATCGTTTTTTTAATTTTTGAAAAAAATGTTATCCTCGTTTTTCATCGTTTTTGAACATGGGCTATAGCCCCTACCGTACGGCATACTATAGCACGCCGTTTTTCATCATTTTTGAGGATTTGAAAAAAATTCAAAATTTCAAAAACATGGGTTATAGCCCATCGTTTTTTTTATTTTTGAAAAAAATGTTATCCTCGTTTTTCATCGTTTTTGAACATGGGCTATAGCCCCTACCGTACGGCATACTATAGCACGCCGTTTTTCATCATTTTTGAGGATTTGAAAAAAAATCAAATTTTCAAAAACATGGGTTATAGCCCATCTTTTTTTTTATTTTTGAAAAAAATGTTATCCTCGTTTTTCATCGTTTTTGAACATGGGCTATAGCCCCTACCGTACGGCATACTATAGCACGCCGTTTTTCATCATTTTTGAGGATTTAAAAAAACTTCAAAATTTCAAAAAACATGGGTTATAGCCCATCGTTTTTTTAATTTTTGAAAAAAAAATTAACCTAGTTTTTCAATGTTTTTGAACATGGGCTATAGCCCCTACCGTACGGCATACTATAGCACGCCGTTTTTCATCATTTTTGAGGATTTGAAAAAAAATTCAAAATTTCAAAAAACATGGGTTATAGCCCATCGTTTTTTTAATTTTTGAAAAAAATGTTATCCTCGTTTTTCATCGTTTTTGAACATGGGCTATAGCCCCTACCGTACGGCATACTATAGCACGCCGTTTTTCATCATTTTTGAGGATTTGAAAAAAATTCAAAATTTCAAAAACATGGGTTATAGCCCATCGTTTTTTTAATTTTTGAAAAAAATGTTATCCTCGTTTTTCATCGTTTTTGAACATGGGCTATAGCCCCTACCGTACGGCATACTATAGCACGCCGTTTTTCATCATTTTTGAGGATTTTAAAAAAATTCAAAATTTCAAAAAACATGGGTTATAGCCCATCGTTTTTTGAATTTTTGAAAAAAAAATTAACCTCGTTTTTCAATGTTTTTGAACATGGGCTATAGCCCCTACCGTACGGCATACTATAGCACGCCGTTTTTCATCATTTTTGAGGATTTGAAAAAAATTAAAAATTTCAAAAAACATGGGTTATAGCCCATCGTTTTTTTAATTATTGAAAAAAATGTTATCCTTGTTTTTCATCGTTTTTGAACATGGGCTATAGCCCCTACCGTACGGCATACTATAGCACGCCGTTTTTCATCATTTTTGAGGATTTAAAAAAAATTCAAAATTTCAAAAAACATGGGTTATAGCCCATCGTTTTTTGAATTTTTGAAAAAAATTAACCTCGTTTTTCAATGTTTTTGAACATGGGCTATAGCCCCTACCGTACGGCATACTATAGCACGCCGTTTTTCATCATTTTTGAGGATTTGAAAAAAATTCAAAAATTCAAAAAACATGGGTTATAGCCCATCGTTTTTTTAATTATTGAAAAAAATGTTATCCTTGTTTTTCATCGTTTTTGAACATGGGCTATAGCCCCTACCGTACGGCATACTATAGCACGCCGTTTTTCATCATTTTTGAGGATTTGAAAAAAATTCAAAATTTCAAAAAACATGGGTTATAACCCATCTTTTTTTTTATTTTTGAAAGAAATGTTACCCTCGTTTTTCATCGTTTTTGAACATGGGCTATAGCCCCTACCGTACGGCATACTATAGCACGCCGTTTTTCATCATTTTTGAGGATTTGAAAAAATTTCAAAATTTCAAAAAACATGGGTTATAGCCCATCGTTTGTTTTATTTTTGAAAAAAATGTTATCCTCGTTTTTCATCGTTTTTGAACATGGGCTATAGCCCCTACCGTACGGCATACTATAGCACGCCGTTTTTCATCATTTTTGAGGATTTGAAAAAAAATCAAAATTTCAAAAAACATGGGTTATAGCCCATCGTTTTTTTAATTTTTGAAAAAAATGTTATCCTCGTTTTTCATCGTTTTTGAACATGGGCTATAGCCCCTACCGTACGGCATACTATAGCACGCCGTTTTTAATCATTTTTGAGGATTTGAAAAAATTTCAAAATTTCAAAAACATGGGTTATAGCCCATCTTTTTTTTATTTTTGAAAAAAATGTTATCCTCGTTTTTCATCGTTTTTGAACATGGGCTATAGCCCCTACCGTACGGCATACTATAGCACGCCGTTTTTCATCATTTTTGAGGATTTAAAAAAAAATCAAAATTTCAAAAAACATGGGTTATAGCCCATCGTTTTTTTAATTTTTGAAAAAAAGATTAACCTCGTTTTTCAATGTTTTTGAACATGGGCTATAGCCCCTACCGTACGGCATACTATAGCACGCCGTTTTTCATCATTTTTGAGGATTTGAAAAAAAATCTAAATTTCAAAAAACATGGGTTATAGCCCATCGTTTTTTTATTTTTGAAAAAAATGTTATCCTCGTTTTTCATCGTTTTTGAACATGGGTTATAGCCCCTACCGTACGGCATACTATAGCACGCTGTTTTTCATCATTTTTGAGGATTTGAAAAAAAATTCAAAATTTCAAAAAACATGGGTTATAGCCCATCGTTTTTTTAATTTTTGAAAAAAATGTTATCCTCGTTTTTCATCGTTTTTGAACATGGGCTATAGCCCCTACCGTACGGCATACTATAGCACGCCGTTTTTCATCATTTTTGAGGATTTGAAAAAAATTCAAAAATTCAAAAAACATGGGTTATAGCCCATCGTTTTTTTAATTATTGAAAAAAATGTTATCCTTGTTTTTCATCGTTTTTGAACATGGGCTATAGCCCCTACCGTACGGCATACTATAGCACGCCGTTTTTCATCATTTTTGAGGATTTGAAAAAAATTCAAAATTTCAAAAAACATGGGTTATAACCCATCTTTTTTTTTATTTTTGAAAGAAATGTTACCCTCGTTTTTCATCGTTTTTGAACATGGGCTATAGCCCCTACCGTACGGCATACTATAGCACGCCGTTTTTCATCATTTTTGAGGATTTGAAAAAATTTCAAAATTTCAAAAAACATGGGTTATAGCCCATCGTTTGTTTTATTTTTGAAAAAAATGTTATCCTCGTTTTTCATCGTTTTTGAACATGGGCTATAGCCCCTACCGTACGGCATACTATAGCACGCCGTTTTTCATCATTTTTGAGGATTTGAAAAAAAATCAAAATTTCAAAAAACATGGGTTATAGCCCATCGTTTTTTTAATTTTTGAAAAAAATGTTATCCTCGTTTTTCATCGTTTTTGAACATGGGCTATAGCCCCTACCGTACGGCATACTATAGCACGCCGTTTTTAATCATTTTTGAGGATTTGAAAAAATTTCAAAATTTCAAAAACATGGGTTATAGCCCATCTTTTTTTTATTTTTGAAAAAAATGTTATCCTCGTTTTTCATCGTTTTTGAACATGGGCTATAGCCCCTACCGTACGGCATACTATAGCACGCCGTTTTTCATCATTTTTGAGGATTTAAAAAAAAATCAAAATTTCAAAAAACATGGGTTATAGCCCATCGTTTTTTTAATTTTTGAAAAAAAGATTAACCTCGTTTTTCAATGTTTTTGAACATGGGCTATAGCCCCTACCGTACGGCATACTATAGCACGCCGTTTTTCATCATTTTTGAGGATTTGAAAAAAAATCTAAATTTCAAAAAACATGGGTTATAGCCCATCGTTTTTTTATTTTTGAAAAAAATGTTATCCTCGTTTTTCATCGTTTTTGAACATGGGTTATAGCCCCTACCGTACGGCATACTATAGCACGCTGTTTTTCATCATTTTTGAGGATTTGAAAAAAAATTCAAAATTTCAAAAAACATGGGTTATAGCCCATCGTTTTTTTAATTTTTGAAAAAAATGTTATCCTCGTTTTTCATCGTTTTTGAACATGGGCTATAGCCCCTACCGTACGGCATACTATAGCACGCCGTTTTTCATCATTTTTGAGGATTTGAAAAAAAATCAAAATTTCAAAAACATGGGTTATAGCCCATCTTTTTTTTTATTTTTGAAAAAAATGTTATCCTCGTTTTTCATCGTTTTTGAACATGGGCTATAGCCCCTACCGTACGGCATACTATAGCACGCCGTTTTTCATCATTTTTGAGGATTTAAAAAAAATTCAAAATTTCAAAAAACATGGGTTATAGCCCATCGTTTTTTTAATTTTTGAAAAAAAAATTAACCTAGTTTTTCAATGTTTTTGAACATGGGCTATAGCCCCTACCGTACGGCATACTATAGCACGCCGTTTTTCATCATTTTTGAGGATTTGAAAAAAAATTCAAAATTTCAAAAAACATGGGTTATAGCCCATCGTTTTTTTAATTTTTGAAAAAAATGTTATCCTCGTTTTTCATCGTTTTTGAACATGGGCTATAGCCCCTACCGTACGGCATACTATAGCACGCCGTTTTTCATCATTTTTGAGGATTTGAAAAAAATTCAAAATTTCAAAAACATGGGTTATAGCCCATCGTTTTTTTAATTTTTGAAAAAAATGTTATCCTCGTTTTTCATCGTTTTTGAACATGGGCTATAGCCCCTACCGTACGGCATACTATAGCACGCCGTTTTTCATCATTTTTGAGGATTTTAAAAAAATTCAAATTTTCAAAAAACATGGGTTATAGCCCATCGTTTTTTGAATTTTTGAAAAAAAAATTAACCTCGTTTTTCAATGTTTTTGAACATGGGCTATAGCCCCTACCGTACGGCATACTATAGCACGCCGTTTTTCATCATTTTTGAGGATTTAAAAAAAATCAAAATTTCAAAAAACATGGGTTATAGCCCAGCGTTTTTTTTATTTTTGAAAAAAATGTTATCCTCGTTTTTCATCGTTTTTGAACATGGGCTATAGCCCCTACCGTACGGCATACTATAGCACGCCGTTTTTCATCATTTTTGAGGATTTGAAAAAAAATTCAAAATTTCAAAAAACATGGGTTATAGCCCATCGTTTTTTTAATTTTTGAAAAAAATGTTATCCTCGTTTTTCATCGTTTTTGAACATGGGCTATAGCCCCTACCGTACGGCATACTATAGCACGCCGTTTTTCATCATTTTTGAGGATTTGACAAAAATTCAAAATTTCAAAAACATGGGTTATAGCCCATCGTTTTTTTAATTTTTGAAAAAAATGTTATCCTCGTTTTTCATCGTTTTTGAACATGGGCTATAGCCCCTACCGTACGGCATACTATAGCACGCCGTTTTTCATCATTTTTGAGGATTTTAAAAAAATTCAAAATTTCAAAAAACATGGGTTATAGCCCATCGTTTTTTGAATTTTTGAAAAAAAAATTAACCTAGTTTTTCAATGTTTTTGAACATGGGCTATAGCCCCTACCGTACGGCATACTATAGCACGCCGTTTTTCATCATTTTTGAGGATTTGAAAAAAATTCAAAATTTCAAAAAACATGGGTTATAGCCCATCGTTTTTTTAATTATTGAAAAAAATGTTATCCTTGTTTTTCATCGTTTTTGAACATGGGCTATAGCCCCTACCGTACGGCATACTATAGCACGCCGTTTTTCATCATTTTTGAGGATTTAAAAAAATTTCAAAATTTCAAAAAACATGGGTTATAGCCCATCGTTTTTTGAATTTTTGAAAAACAAATTAACCTCGTTTTTCAATGTTTTTGAACATGGGCTATAGCCCCTACCGTACGGCATACTATAGCACGCCGTTTTTCATCATTTTTGAGGATTTGAAAAAAATTCAAAATTTCAAAAAACATGGGTTATAGCCCATCGTTTTTTTAATTATTGAAAAAAATGTTATCCTTGTTTTTCATCGTTTTTGAACATGGGCTATAGCCCCTACCGTACGGCATACTATAGCACGCCGTTTTTCATCATTTTTGAGGATTTGAAAAAAATTCAAAATTTCAAAAAACATGGGTTATAACCCATCTTTTTTTTTTTTTTTGAAAGAAATGTTACCCTCGTTTTTCATCGTTTTTGAACATGGGCTATAGCCCCTACCGTACGGCATACTATAGCACGCCGTTTTTCATCATTTTTGAGGATTTGAAAAAAATTCAAAATTTCAAAAAACATGGGTTATAGCCCATCGTTTGTTTTATTTTTGAAAAAAATGTTATCCTCGTTTTTCATCGTTTTTGAACATGGGCTATAGCCCCTACCGTACGGCATACTATAGCACGCCGTTTTTCATCATTTTTGAGGATTTGAAAAAAATTCAAAATTTCAAAAAACATGGGTTATAGCCCATCGTTTTTTTATTTTTGAAAAAAATGTTATCCTCGTTTTTCATCGTTTTTGAACATGGGCTATAGCCCCTACCGTACGGCATACTATAGCACGCCGTTTTTCATCATTTTTGAGGATTTGAAAAAAATTCAAAATTTAAAAAAACATGGGTTATAGCCCATCGTTTTTTGAATTTTTGAAAAAAATGTTATCCTCGTTTTTCATCGTTTTTGAACATGGGCTATAGCCCCTACCGTACGGCATACTATAGCACGCAGTTTTTCATCATTTTTGAGGATTTGAAAAAAAAATCTAAATTTCAAAAAACATGGGTTATAGCCCATCGTTTTTTTAATTTTTGAAAAAAATGTTATCCTCGTTTTTCATCGTTTTTGAACATGGGCTATAGCCCCTACCGTACGGCATACTATAGCACGCCGTTTTTCATCATTTTTGAGGATTTGAAAAAAATTCAAAATTTCAAAAAACATGGGTTATAGCCCATCGTTTTTTTTATTTTTGAAAAAAATGTTATCCTCGTTTTTCATCGTTTTTGAACATGGGCTATAGCCCCTACCGTACGGCATACTATAGCACGCCGTTTTTCCACATTTTTGAGGATTTGGAAAAAAAATCAAAATTTCAAAAAACATGGGTTATAGCCCATCGTTTTTTTAATTATTGAAAAAAATGTTATCCTTGTTTTTCATCGTTTTTGAACATGGGCTATAGCCCCTACCGTACGGCATACTATAGCACGCCGTTTTTCATCATTTTTGAGGATTTGAAAAAATTTCAAAATTTCAAAAAACATGGGTTATAACCCATCTTTTTTTTTATTTTTGAAAGAAATGTTACCCTCGTTTTTCATCGTTTTTGAACATGGGCTATAGCCCCTACCGTACGGCATACTATAGCACGCCGTTTTTCATCATTTTTGAGGATTTGAAAAAATTTCAAAATTTCAAAAAACATGGGTTATAGCCCATCGTTTGTTTTATTTTTGAAAAAAATGTTATCCTCGTTTTTTATCGTTTTTGAACATGGGCTATAGCCCCTACCGTACGGCATACTATAGCACGCAATTTTTCATAATTTTTGAGGATTTGAAAAAAATTCAAAATTTCAAAAAACATGGGTTATAGCCCATAGTTTTTTTAATTTTAGAAAAAAATGTTATCCTCGTTTTTCATCGTTTTTGAACATGGGCTATAACCCCTACCGTACGGCATAATATAGCACGCCGTTTTTCATCATTTTTGAGGATTTGAAAAAATTTCAAAATTTCAAAAACATGGGTTATAGCCCATCGTTTTTTTAATTTTTGAAAAAAATGTTATCCTCGTTTTTCATCGTTTTTGAACATGGGCTATAGCCCCTACCGTACGGCATACTATAGCAAGCCGTTTTTCATCATTTTTGAGGATTTGAAAAAAAATCTAAAAAATCTAAAAACGATGGGCTATAACCCATCGTTTTTTTTTTTTTCACTTTTTTTTCAAATCCTCAAAAATGTAGAAAAACGGCGTGCTATAGTATGCCGTACAGTATGGGCTATTAGACGAGCGTCTAAAAATGGGATAAAAACTTCTAAAAATACACGTCTAAAACACGTCTAAAAATAGACGTGTTTTAGACGTCTATTTTTAGACGTTTTTTATCCCATTTTTGACCATGGGCTATAGCCCATACTGTACGGCATACTATAGCACGCCGTTTTTCATCATTTTTGAGGATTTGAAAAAATATTCAAAATTTCAAAAAACATGGGTTATAGCCAATCGTTTTTTGAATTTTTGAAAAAAAAATTAACCTCGTTTTTCAATGTTTTTGAACATGGGCTATAGCCCCTACCGTACGGCATACTATAGCACGCCGTTTTTCATCATTTTTGAGGATTTGAAAAAATATTCAAAATTTCAAAAAACATGGGTTATAGCCAATCGTTTTTTGAATTTTTGAAAAAATAATTAACCTCGTTTTTCAATGTTTTTGAACATGGGCTATAGCCCCTACCGTACGGCATACTATAGCACGCCGTTTTTCATCATTTTTGAGGATTTGAAAAAAATTCAAAATTTCAAAAAACATGGGTTATAGCCCATCGTTTTTTTAATTTTTGAAAAAAATGTTATCCTCGTTTTTCATCGTTTTTGAACATGGGCTATAGCCCCTACCATACGGCATACTATAGCACGCCGTTTTTCATCATTTTTGAGGATTTGAAAAAAATTCAAAATTTCAAAAAACATGGGTTATAGCCCATAGTTTTTTTAATTTTAGAAAAAAATGTTATCCTCGTTTTTTATCGTTTTTGAACATGGGCTATAGCCCCTACCGTACGGCATAATATAGCACGCCGTTTTTCATCATTTTTGAGGATTTGAAAAAATTTCAAAATTTCAAAAACATGGGTTATAGCCCATCGTTTTTTTAATTTTTGAAAAAAATGTTATCCTCGTTTTTCATCGTTTTTGAACATGGGCTATAGCCCCTACCGTACGGCATACTATAGCAAGCCGTTTTTCATCATTTTTGAGGATTTGAAAAAAAATCTAAAAAATCTAAAAACGATGGGCTATAACCCATCGTTTTTTTTTTTTTCACTTTTTTTTCAAATCCTCAAAAATGTAGAAAAACGGCGTGCTATAGTATGCCGTACAGTATGGGCTATTAGACGAGCGTCTAAAAATGGGATAAAAACGTCTAAAAATACACGTCTAAAACACGTCTAAAAATAGACGTGTTTTAGACGTCTATTTTTAGACGTTTTTTATCCCATTTTTGACCATGGGCTATAGCCCATACTGTACGGCATACTATAGCACGCCGTTTTTCATCATTTTTGAGGATTTGAAAAAAAATCTAAAAAATCTAAAAACGATGGGCTATAACCCATCGTTTTTTTTTTTTTCACTTTTTTTTCAAATCCTCAAAAATGTAGAAAAACGGCGTGCTATAGTATGCCGTACAGTATGGGCTATTAGACGAGCGTCTAAAAATGGGATAAAAACGTCTAAAAATACACGTCTAAAACACGTCTAAAAATAGACGTGTTTTAGACGTCTATTTTTAGACGTTTTTTATCCCATTTTTGACCATGGGCTATAGCCCATACTGTACGGCATACTATAGCACGCCGTTTTTCATCATTTTTGAGGATTTGAAAAAATATTCAAAATTTAAAAAAACATGGGTTATAGCCAATCGTTTTTTGAATTTTTGAAAAAAAAATTAACCTCGTTTTTCAATGTTTTTGAACATGGGCTATAGCCCCTACCGTACGGCATACTATAGCACGCCGTTTTTCATCATTTTTGAGGATTTGAAAAAATATTCAAAATTTCAAAAAACATGGGTTATAGCCAATCGTTTTTTGAATTTTTGAAAAAATAATTAACCTCGTTTTTCAATGTTTTTGAACATGGGCTATAGCCCCTACCGTACGGCATACTATAGCACGCCGTTTTTCATCATTTTTGAGGATTTGAAAAAAATTCAAAATTTCAAAAAACATGGGTTATAGCCCATCGTTTTTTTAATTTTTGAAAAAAATGTTATCCTCGTTTTTCATCGTTTTTGAACATGGGCTATAGCCCCTACCATACGGCATACTATAGCACGCCGTTTTTCATCATTTTTGAGGATTTGAAAAAAATTCAAAATTTCAAAAAACATGGGTTATAGCCCATCGTTTTTTTAATTTTTGAAAAAAATGTTATCCTCGTTTTTTATCGTTTTTGAACATGGGCTATAGCCCCTACCGTACGGCATACTATAGCACGCAATTTTTCATAATTTTTGAGGATTTGAAAAAAATTCAAAATTTCAAAAAACATGGGTTATAGCCCATAGTTTTTTTAATTTTAGAAAAAAATGTTATCCTCGTTTTTCATCGTTTTTGAACATGGGCTATAACCCCTACCGTACGGCATAATATAGCACGCCGTTTTTCATCATTTTTGAGGATTTGAAAAAATTTCAAAATTTCAAAAACATGGGTTATAGCCCATCGTTTTTTTAATTTTTGAAAAAAATGTTATCCTCGTTTTTCATCGTTTTTGAACATGGGCTATAGCCCCTACCGTACGGCATACTATAGCAAGCCGTTTTTCATCATTTTTGAGGATTTGAAAAAAAATCTAAAAAATCTAAAAACGATGGGCTATAACCCATCGTTTTTTTTTTTTTCACTTTTTTTTCAAATCCTCAAAAATGTAGAAAAACGGCGTGCTATAGTATGCCGTACAGTATGGGCTATTAGACGAGCGTCTAAAAATGGGATAAAAACGTCTAAAAATACACGTCTAAAACACGTCTAAAAATAGACGTGTTTTAGACGTCTATTTTTAGACGTTTTTTATCCCATTTTTGACCATGGGCTATAGCCCATACTGTACGGCATACTATAGCACGCCGTTTTTCATCATTTTTGAGGATTTGAAAAAATATTCAAAATTTCAAAAAACATGGGTTATAGCCAATCGTTTTTTGAATTTTTGAAAAAATAATTAACCTCGTTTTTCAATGTTTTTGAACATGGGCTATAGCCCCTACCGTACGGCATACTATAGCACGCCGTTTTTCATCATTTTTGAGGATTTGAAAAAAAATCAAAATTTCAAAAAACATGGGTTATAGCCCATCGTTTTTTTAATTTTTGAAAAAAATGTTATCCTCGTTTTTCATCGTTTTTGAACATGGGCTATAGCCCCTACCATACGGCATACTATAGCACGCCGTTTTTCATCATTTTTGAGGATTTGAAAAAAATTCAAAATTTCAAAAAACATGGGTTATAGCCCATCGTTTTTTGAATTTTTGAAAAAAATGTTATCCTCGTTTCTCATCGTTTTTGAACATGGGCTATAGCCCCTACCGTACGGCATACTATAGCACGCCGTTTTTCATCATTTTTGAGGATTTGAAAAAAATTCAAAATTTCAAAAAACATGGGTTATAGCCCATCGTTATTTTTTATTTTTGAAAAAAATGTTATCCTCGTTTTTCATCGTTTTTGAACATGGGCTATAGCCCCTACCGTACGGCATACTATAGCACGCCGTTTTTCATCATTTTTGAGGATTTAAAAAAAATTCAAAATTTCAAAAAACATGGGTTATAGCCCATCGTTTTTTTAATTTTTGAAAAAAATGTTATCCTCGTTTTTCATCGTTTTTGAACATGGGCTATAGCCCCTACCATACGGCATACTATAGCACGCCGTTTTTCATCATTTTTGAGGATTTGAAAAAAATCTAAAAAATCTAAAAACGATGGGCTATAACCCATCGTTTTTTTTTTTTCACTTTTTTTTCTCCTCAAAAATGTAGAAAAACGGCGTGCTATAGTATGCCGTAAAGTATGGGCTATTAGACGAGCGTCTAAAAATGGGATAAAAACGTCTAAAAATACACATCTAAAACACGTCTAAAAATAGACGTGTTTTAGACGTCTATTTTTAGACGTTTTTTATCCCATTTTTGACCATGGGCTATAGCCCATACTGTACGGCATACTATAGCAAGCCGTTTTTCATCATTTTTGAGGATTTGAAAAAAATCTATAAACGATGGGCTATAACCCATCGTTTTTTTTTCTTTTTTCATTTTTTTCAAATCCTCAAAAATGATGAAAAACGGCGTGCTATAGTATGCCGTACAGTATGGGCTATTAGACGAGCGTCTAAAAATGGGATAAAAACGTCAAAAAATACACATCTAAAACACGTCTAAAAATAGACGTGTTTTAGACGTCTATTTTTAGACGTTTTTTATCCCATTTTTGACCATGGGCTATAGCCCATACTGTACGGCATACTATAGCAAGCCGTTTTTCATCATTTTTGAGGATTTGAAAAAAATCTATAAACGATGGGCTATAACCCATCGTTTTTTTTTATTTTTTCATTTTTTTCAAATCCTCAAAAATGATGAAAAACGGCGTGCTATAGTATGCCGTACAGTATGGGCTATTAGACGAGCGTCTAAAAATGGGATAAAAACGTCAAAAAATACACGTCTAAAAATAGACGTGTTTTAGACGTCTATTTTTAGACGTTTTTTATCCCATTTTTGACCATGGGCTATAGCCCATACTGTACGGCATACTATAGCAAGCCGTTTTTCATCATTTTTGAGGATTTGAAAAAAATCTAAAAAATCTAAAAACGATGGGCTATAACCCATCGTTTTTTTTTTTTTTTGTTTTTTTTTTTAATCCTCAAAAATGATGAAAAACGGCGTGCTATAGTATGCCGTACAGTATGGGCTATTAGACGAGCGTCTAAAAATGGGATAAAAACGTCAAAAAATACACGTCTAAAACACGTCTAAAAATAGACGTGTTTTAGACGTCTATTTTTAGACGTTTTTTATGCCATTTTTGACCATGGGCTATAGCCCATTCTGTACGGCATACTATAGCACGCCGTTTTTCATCATTTTTGAGGATTTGAAAAAAAATCTAAATTTCAAAAAACATGGGTTATAGCCCATCGTTTTTTGAATTTTTGAAAAACAAATTATCTTCGTTTTTCATCGTTTTTAAACATGGGCTATAGCCCCTACCGTACGGCATACTATAGCACGCCGTTTTTCATCATTTTTGAGGATTTGAAAAAAAATCAAAATTTCAAAAAACATGGGTTATAGCCAATCGTTTTTTTATTTTTGAAAAAAATGTTATCCTCGTTTTTCATCGTTTTTGAACATGGGCTATAGCCCCTACCGTACGGCATACTATAGCACGCCGTTTTTCATCATTTTTGGGGATTTGAAAAAAAATCACAATTTCAAAAACATGGGTTATAGCCCATCGTTTTTTTAATTTTTGAAAAAAATGTTATCCTCGTTTTTCATCGTTTTTTAACATGGGCTATAGCCCCTACCGTACGGCATACTATAGCACGCCGTTTTTCATCATTTTTGAGGATTTGAAAAAAAATCTAATTTTCAAAAAACATGGGTTATAGCCCATAGTTTTTTTAATTTTTGAAAAAAAAATTATCCTCGTTTTTCATCGTTTTTGAACATGGGCTATAGCCCCTACCGTACGGCATACTATAGCACGCCGTTTTTCATCATTTTTGAGGATTTGAAAAAAATTCAAAATTTAAAAAAACATGGGTTATAGCCCATCGTTTTTTTAATTATTGAAAAAAATGTTATCCTTGTTTTTCATCGTTTTTGAACATGGGCTATAGCCCCTACCGTACGGCATACTATAGCACGCCGTTTTTCATCATTTTTGAGGATTTGAAAAAAATTCAAAATTTCAAAAAACATGGGTTATAACCCATCTTTTTTTTTATTTTTGAAAAAAATGTTATCCTCGTTTTTCATCGTTTTTGAACATGGGCTATAGCCCCTACCGTACGGCATACTATAGCACGCTGTTTTTCATCATTTTTGAGGATTTGAAAAAAATTCAAAATTTCAAAAAACATGGGTTATAGCCTTAGAGTATATATATGAATAGAGAAGGCACCCAGAGGAAATCTTGAGGCGAAATGGACATAGTGGCCGAATGAAGGTATTGCAGCCTGGCCCCAAACACATGAACGCGCTGTCCGTTGACTAACATTGTACACGTTCACGACGGACGACACTCGTGCGCGTTCAACGGCAGCGCGTTCATGTGTTTGGGGCCACTCACCATTGCAATCCGTCCCAGAATGCACTCTGTTCCTACCAGGAAGGAGGAGTGAATCCGCCTCATGCGCTTTTGAGCAACTTAATGCAAGTGGATGGGAGGAGAACTCGGGTGTCTTCTCTATAGATATATAACTCTATGGTTATAGCCCATCGTTTTTTTTATTTTTGAAAAAAATGTTATCCTCGTTTTTCATCGTTTTTGAACATGGGCTATAGCCCCTACCGTACGGCATACTATAGCACGCCGTTTTTCATCATTTTTGAGGATTTGAAAAAAATTCAAAATTTCAAAAAACATGGGTTATAGCCCATCGTTTTTTTTATTTTTGAAAAAAATGTTATCCTCGTTTTTCATCGTTTTTGAACATGGGCTATAGCCCCTACCGTACGGCATACTATAGCACGCCGTTTTTCATCATTTTTGAGGATTTGAAAAAAAATCAAAATTTCAAAAACATGGGTTATAGCCCATCGTTTTTTTAATTTTTGAAAAAAATGTTATCCTCGTCTTTCATCGTTTTTGAACATGGGCTATAGCCCCTACCGTACGGCATACTATAGCACGCCGTTTTTCATCATTTTTGAGGATTTGAAAAAAAATCAAATTTTCAAAAAACATGGGTTATAGCCCATCGTTTTTTTAATTTTTGAAAAAAATGTTATCCTCGTTTTTCATCGTTTTTGAACATGGGCTATAGCCCCTACCGTACGGCATACTATAGCACGCCGTTTTTCATCATTTTTGAGGATTTGAAAAAAATTCAAATTTTCAAAAAACATGGGTTATAGCCCA
Source organism: Protomyctophum parallelum (assembly GCF_964188405.1). Taxonomy (NCBI): domain Eukaryota; kingdom Metazoa; phylum Chordata; class Actinopteri; order Myctophiformes; family Myctophidae; genus Protomyctophum; species Protomyctophum parallelum. The sequence continues at coordinate 69,745,551 of NC_139697.1, forward strand.
TCGTTTTTTTAATTTTTGAAAAAAATGTTATCCTCGTTTTTCATCGTTTTTGAACATGGGCTATAGCCCTACCGTACGGCATACTATAGCAAGCCGTTTTTCATCATTTTTGAGGATTTGAAAAAAATCTAAAAAATCTAAAAACGATGGGCTATAACCCATCGTTTTTTTTTTTTTCTTTTTTTTTTTTAATCCTCAAAAATGATGAAAAACGGCGTGCTATAGTATGCCGTACAGTATGGGCTATTAGACGAGCGTCTAAAAATGGGATAAAAACGTCAAAAAATACACGTCTAAAACACGTCTAAAAATAGACGTGTTTTAGACGTCTATTTTTAGACGTTTTTTATGCCATTTTTGACCATGGGCTATAGCCCATTCTGTACGGCATACTATAGCACGCCGTTTTTCATCATTTTTGAGGATTTGAAAAAAAATCAAAATTTCAAAAAACATGGGTTATAGCCCATCGTTTTTTGAATTTTTGAAAAACAAATTATCTTCGTTTTTCATCGTTTTTAAACATGGGCTATAGCCCCTACCGTACGGCATACTATAGCACGTCGTTTTTCATCATTTTTGAGGATTTGAAAAAAAATCAAAATTTCAAAAAACATGGGTTATAGCCCATCGTTTTTTTAATTTTTGAAAAAAATGTTATCCTCGTTTTTCATCGTTTTTTAACATGGGCTATAGCCCCTACCGTACGGCATACTATAGCACGCCGTTTTTCATCATTTTTGAGGATTTGAAAAAAAATCTAATTTTCAAAAAACATGGGTTATAGCCCATAGTTTTTTTAATTTTTGAAAAAAATGTTATCCTCGTTTTTCATCGTTTTTGAACATGGGCTATAGCCCCTACCGTACGGCATACTATAGCACGCCGTTTTTCATCATTTTTGAGGATTTGAAAAAAATTCAAAATTTCAAAAAACATGGGTTATAGCCCATCGTTTTTTTAATTATTGAAAAAAATGTTATCCTTGTTTTTCATCGTTTTTGAACATGGGCTATAGCCCCTACCGTACGGCATACTATAGCACGCCGTTTTTCATCATTTTTGAGGATTTGAAAAAAATTCAAAATTTCAAAAAACATGGGTTATAGCCTTAGAGTATATATATGAATAGAGAAGGCACCCAGAGGAAATCTTGAGGCGAAATGGACATAGTGGCCGAATGAAGGTATTGCAGCCTGGCCCCAAACACATGAACGCGCTGTCCGTTGACTAACATTGTACACGTTCACGACGGACGACGCTCGTGCGCGTTCAACGGCAGCGCGTTCATGTGTTTGGGGCCACTCACCATTGCAATCCGTCCCAGAATGCACTCTGTTCCTACCAGGAAGGAGGAGTGAATCCGCCTCATGCGCTTTTGAGCAACTTAATGCAAGTGGATGGGAGGAGAACTCGGGTGTCTTCTCTATAGATATATAACTCTATGGTTATAGCCCATCGTTTTTTTTTTTTTTGAAAAAAATGTTATCCTCGTTTTTCATCGTTTTTGAACATGGGCTATAGCCCCTACCGTACGGCATACTATAGCACGCCGTTTTTCATCATTTTTGAGGATTTAAAAAAAAATCAAAATTTCAAAAAACATGGGTTATAGCCCATCGTTTTTTTAATTTTTGAAAAAAATGTTATCCTCGTTTTTCATCGTTTTTGAACATGGGCTATAGCCCCTACCGTACGGCATACTATAGCACGCCGTTTTTCATCATTTTTGAGGATTTAAAAAAATATCAAAATATCAAAAAACATGGGTTATAGCCCATCGTTTTTTTTAATTATTGAAAAAAATGTTATCCTTGTTTTTCATCGTTTTTGAACATGGGCTATAGCCCCTACCGTACGACATACTATAGCACGCCGTTTTTCATCATTTTTGAGGATTTGAAAAAAATTCAAAATTTCAAAAAACATGGGTTATAGCCCATCGTTTTTTTAATTTTTGAAAAAAATGTTATCCTCGTTTTTCATCGTTTTTGAACATGGGCTATAGCCCCTACCGTACGGCATACTATAGCACGCCGTTTTTCAACATTTTTGAGGATTTGAAAAAAAATCAAATTTTCAAAAAACATGGGTTATAGCCCATCGTTTTTTTAATTTTTGAAAAAAATGTTATCCTCGTTTTTCATCGTTTTTGAACATGGGCTATAGCCCCTACCGTACGGCATACTATAGCAAGCCGTTTTTCATCATTTTTGAGGATTTGAAAAAAATCTAAAAAATCTAAAAACGATGGGCTATAACCCATGTTTTTTTTTTTTTTTTTTTTTTTTTTTTTTAATCCTAAAAAATGATGAAAAACGGCGTGCTATAGTATGCCGTACAGTATGGGCTATTAGACGAGCGTCTAAAAATGGGATAAAAACGTCAAAAAATACAAATCTAAAACACGTCTAAAAATAGACGTCTATTTTTAGACGTTTTTTATGCCATTTTTGACCATGGGCTATAGCCCATTCTGTACGGCATACTATAGCAAGCCGTTTTTCATCATTTTTGAGGATTAAAAAAAAAAAAAAAAAAAAAAAAACGATGGGCTATAACCCATCGGTTTTTTTTCTTCTTTTTTTTCAAATCCTCAAAAATGATGAAAAACGGCGTGCTATAGTATGCCGTACGATATGGGCTATAGCCCATGCTCCAAAATGATGAAAAATGAGGATCAAAACAAAAAAAACAAAAATCAAAAAAACGATGGGCTATAACCCATCGTTTTTTTCATTTCTTCATTTTTTTCAAATCCTCAAAAATGATGAAAAACGGCGTGCTATAGTATGCCGTACGATATGGGCTATAGCCCATATCCTTGCGGTTTATAGCGGTGTATGAGAATGGGTGTTGCGGAGGATGAGAGATTCCTCTCATCCTCCGCAACACCCAATGCATTCTCTATGGCAATAGCACAAACTTTGGCATGCTAATAGTCCTACATACTTACACCTAGCAACCCCATTCTAGCCTACTTAGGTTCATCTTACGGTGGATATGTTTGCCTGAAAAGGAATCTTTGAAATGTTTCATAGTTTTAGAAATATAGTGCTTTCAAATTTACAATGGGGCTCAATGGCAAAAATTATGAAAAACGGCGTGCTATAGTATGCCGTACGATATGGTCCAAAATGATGAAAAACGAGGATAATCTTTTTTTTCAAAAATTAAAAAAACGATGGGCTATAACCCATCGTTTTTTTTATTTTTTCATTTTTTTCAAATCCTCAAAAATGATGAAAAACGGCGTGCTATAGTATGCCGTACGATATGGGCTATAGCCCATGTTCCAAAATGATGGAAAACGAGGATTAAAAAAAAATCTAAAATTCAAAAAACGATGGGCTATAACCAGGGGGGCAGTCAGCCAGATATTTCGTGAAGCCTCATTTGAAATCGGTAGTTCATATAATGGCCTGTTGTGGCGCTGGACTGGACCCAAAAAGCCCCATAGCTCCATAGAGGCCCATGTATTTTGGCCCAACTTCACCTAGACTGTATTACCTTAATAGACATGGTCATGAATACGTTCTGCTTCCAGTCACTAGTTTAAAGTCTCATTTCTAATGTCATAATATTCTTTTTGGAAGATTATGGTCCCATTTATTTAAAAAATGACCATAAAGTCGCGCATGTTCTGAGGGGCGTGGCTACCGTTACAGTCTATGATCGGGATTCCCCTCCCACTCGAGTCAAAATAAAAACCAACGGAGAAGAAGGGGGGAAGTCCCGCCTCGTTGTCTGGGCCAGCCAATGGCCAGCTGGGCTAAAACGGATCTAGAAAGATGGCGACTTACAGTGCATTAGAATGCAAGGGATTTCAGGCTTCATTTTACGTTCATGTTAGACCCGGGGAACGCTTTGTCCATATTTTTTACAGTCTATGGCTATAACCCATCGTTTTTCTCATTTTTTAATTTTTTTCAAATCCTCAAAAATGATGAAAAACGGCGTGCTATAGTATGCCGTATATGGGCTATAGCCCATGCATTCTCTATGGCAATAGCACAAACTTTGGCATGCTACTAGTCCTACATACTTACACCTAGCAACCCCATTCTAGCCTACTTAGGTTCATCTTACGGTGGACATGTTTGCCTGAAAAGGAATCTTTGAAATGTTTCATAGTTTTAGAAATATAGTGCCTTCAAATTTACAATGGGGCTCAATGGCAAAAATTATGAAAAACGGCGTGCTATAGTATGCCGTACGATATGGTCCAAAATGATGAAAAACGAGGATTATTATTTTTCAAAAATTCAAAAAACGATGGGCTATAACCCATCGTTTTTTTCATTTTTTCATTTTTTTCAAATCCTCAAAAATGATGAAAAACGGCATGCTATAGTATGCCGTACGATATGGGCTATAGCCCATGGTCCAAAATGATGGAAAACGAGGATAAAAAAGAAATCAAAAGAACGATGGGCTATAACCCATCGTTTTTTTTTTTTTTATTTTTTTTTTTTTTATCCTCAAGAATGATGAAAAACGGCATGCTATAGTATGCCGTACGATATGGGCTGTAGCCCATGGTCCAAAATGATGGAAAACGAGGATTATTCATTTTTTCACAAATTCAAAAAACGATGGGCTATAACCCATCGTTTTTTTATTTTTTCATTTTTTTCAAATCCTCAAAAATGATGAAAAACGGCGTGCTATAGTATGCCGTACGATATGGGCTATACACTGACACGAAAACGTGTATTCAGGGCGGAGTCACCACCCCCAGGGTAAGTTGTGATTTGCTCTCGTTCACTGCAATGCAATTTGCGGCATTTCCAAAACAATATTGCGCAGAGTAGCGATTATCAAACGTATTTGCAATGCCATACGTTGAAAGATCTGTTGCCCGTGGACAAGGCACGCTATCTCCGCAAGTTAGATATTATCGGCATAGATGTTTGTCCGTATGTGATTAAGGATTGGAAAAAGTTGCATTGGCAGCCATAGAAAATTCTGCCCAGGGTAAAAAGCCGGATGTGACGTTTTTGGGCGTTCCTGTCTTGTTTCGTGTCAGTGTATAGCCCATATCCTCGCGGTGTATAGCGGTGTATGAGAATGTGTGTTGCGGAGGATGAGAGATTCCTCTCATCCTCCGCAACACCCAATGCATTCTCTATGGCAATAGCACAAACTTTGGCATGCTACTAGTCCTACATACTTACACCTAGCTACCCAATTATAGCCTGCTTAGGTTCATCTTACGGTGGACATGTTTGCCTGAAAAGGAATCTTTGAAATGTTTCATAGTTTTAGAAATATAGTGCTTTCAAATTTACAATGGGGCTCAATGGCAAAAATTATGAAAAACGGCGTGCTATAGTATGCCACGCCGTTTTTCATAATTTTTGCCATTGAGCCCCATTGTAAATTTGAAATCACTATATTTCTAAAACTCTGAAACATTTCAAAGATTCCTTTTCAGGCAAACATATCCACCGTAAGATGAACCTAAGTAGGCTAGAATGGGGTTGCTAGGTTGCTAGGTGAAAAGGAATCTTTGAAAGGTGTCATAGTTTTAGAAATATAGTGCTTTCAAATTTGAGACTTTTAACATGGGGCTCAATGGCAGATTTTGGCACGTCAAAAAAATCACTTTCACCTAGAAACTCCATTCACACTTTTTATTATTCAGCTTACTCTGTGGAGACACATGCTGGAACATTTTACTTTGAAATGTTTTGTAGTTTCTGAGTTATTTCACTTAAACACCCAATGCATTCTCTATGGCAATAGCACAAACTTTGGCATGCTACTAGTCCTACATACTTAAACCTACCAACCCCAGCCTACTTAGGTTCATCTTACGGTGGACATGTTTGCCTGAAAAGGAATCTTTGAAAGGTGTCATAGTTTTAGAAATGCTTTCAAATAAAAAATAATATGAAAATCACAGAAAAGCGACAGGCTATAGTCCATGGTCAGTCCATGGTCTTGGACCGCATACTATGGTGTGCCATTTTTCATGATTTCGAGGCACTAGTATGCCCATATTTTCATCTTTTAAATGACAACAAATTGAGCAGGGCACTGCAGGGAGTTGAACCCTGTTCCGGTGAACCAGGAGTACCACACCAGTGCCTTAGTTTTTGTTTTGTTGTAGTTAACAGATCTGTTACAACAATATGTCTAGGGGTAAGATGAGTAGGCAACATAGGAAGGAGGAACAGGAAACCATGATCAAATGCGAGGTTTTATTATAATAAACCTTAATCAAAATATAATTTACAATAAATGGCTCTTAATCAAAAAGAAAATACAATAAAGAAACAAAGCCTTTCCGAAGGGCTTTCGGAACAGAATGGGTCAACAATATAAGGTAGTTTTCACAGTTAGTAGTCACACATAGTAGCGGGTCGGAGGAAGACCATAGTGATGAGCTGTCAGGCAGACTGACTAAGTAGGCAACGGCGCACCCATGGCCACTGGGTGGCGCGTGACGGGCAGCCAATAAGGGAGGCAGGCGTTGATCAGACGCCCGACCAGAGCCGGCCCCTTGTTGATGTCACTGACAAGGTAAAACACAGTCAAGCCAACCTGGGGCCTGTTTCACAAAACTTGGATTAACTAATCCAGGATTTAGGCCAAAGCCAGGCTTTTTAAATCCTGATCTTTACAGCCTGGTTTATTCCGTTCCACTAAAGCCAAGCGAGGCTCAGAATTGACGGATTTGGCGAGCCGGGATCAGCAAGCCTGGCTTAATAGACAGTCTGGCTTTTTGTCTCTAGACCCATTATGTGGATCACAGATTTACTGATCCTTCTTCTTCATGGGGTATTAAGGCAGTTTGCATCCTTAACTCATCGATTGCGCAAAACGCTCTAAAGCGTTATATTAATCTCGAGCGCCGTCTGCGCATCACGCTCTAAAGCGTTTTATTGGTGTTTTTACTGTATACTGTACATCAACTTCTCTGACGCCCGGACAACACATAATGTAACACCGATCATCTCCAGAAAGATCCGCTCATGAGATCCGGGAGTTTAAAGCCCCCCACCTCCTGAAAAGAGGCCTGGTCTAACCACATTCCAGGCATGCCGTATCCATTACGACGTACTGGGGAGGCGGCATCGCCGTCCTGCACACGGCATAGACCAACGCAGATCAGGGGATCTAAAATGGAGCTACCCATTTTCTAGTGTGTGTGAAATTTGTGAATACACTCGATTACCCTTCCCCTCCTGTTTCTACATGGTTTCTCCCGAGGCATCTCTCCATCGCATTACAGTTTCTCCCCCCCCCCCCCCCCCCCACTCATTCACACAGATCCACTCGACACAGCCCTCTCTAATTCTTTCCAACGACAACTCACCGGTCTGCCGCCTCATTCTCGGAAATATAAACCCGTATATAAACCAAGAATAATCTCCAACGGTCGATCGCCATTTCACGCACACAGACACGCGAAACGAATGACGTATTCTCGAAGGACCGCCATAGGAGAAGCAGTATACATCTGACCAACTGTCTTTTTTTCGCCGTCGCGTCAGCCATGTTTGGACAAAGAAGCAGTATACTAGGCTAGCAGATATCACACCGTGGAACCCCCCCCACACTGCGAGTTGCGATCGATCGTTTTGCAGTTTGCAATGCTACTCTCATTCTCGGAAAAAAGATTCTCGGCAGTTGATCACCATAATCGCCATAGCGCCTTCGCCAGCCAATTGCAGTGATAAGGCGTCTGGGACGTAATCGACCCGTTTGTAATGGATAACTAATACAATCCTAAGCTGCGGAAGCCATCGTGTTGTCTGTCATTTTGTCGAAATCACAGCCAGCCGGGCTACGCTTATCGCTCCTGTGGTTCATGTCCAGACATGTCGTGGAACCCCCCCCCCCCACTGCGAGTTGAGTCGCTCCTGTGGTTCATGTCCAGACATGTCAACCTCTCAAGTCACTGTTATGCTATCAAACGATCTGTTGATTTTGTTTACTGAGACAATGATCACATATGTGCATAGAATCATCATCATCATGACGTTATCATGACAGGCAGATATAAACATAAATAAATTATCATATACATACTACACACTGAATGAAAGCCCTAAATGTCTAATTTTAGGAGGAAAACAAATAAAATACACATATCCCATATACTGTTTGTCAATACTAGACTATTGAATCCATTTCATTTATAAAATTCTCTTTTTCAGAGAGAACTTTAGCCCATTCTGACCTGAGATCAGATTCATACGAGGTTTCCACTGGAGAACACACTGGTCTGATTAGAGAAAGCATGGACCTATAGAACTATTATTCACAAAATAAGGCATATAGCGACATGTACATACTATATACCGTATGAAACAGAAGACTCTCTGCTTTCATAAGAAAAAAACTAATACTGTAATAATAATAAAAATCACACCCATGTGAAGTGAGCAGTGCAATGTTGTGAAGTGAGCAGTGCAACATTGCACTGCTCACTTCACAGGGGTGTGATTTTCATTATTATTACAGTAGAAGTATTTTTCTTATGAAAGCAGAGAGTCTTCTGTTTCATACGGTATATAGTATGTATAGGCCTTATTTTGTGAATATTTAGTTGTCAGTTCCTTGTCTTGTCTAAAATACTCTGAGGATTTCAGAAAATGCATGGACCTGAAGAACCATTATTCACAAAATAAGGCCTATAGCGACATGTACATACTATATACCGTATGAAACAGAAGACTCTCTGCTTTCATAAGAAAAATACTTCTACTGTAATAATAATAAAAATCACACCCATGTGAAGTGAGCAGTGCAATGTTGTGCAACATTGCACTGCTCACTTCACAGGGGTGTGATTTGTATTATTATTACAGTAGAAGTATTTTTCTTATGAAAGCAGAGAGTCTTCTGTTTCATACGGTATATAGTATGTACATGTCGCTATAGGCCTTATTTTGTGAATAATGGTTCTTCAGGTCCATGCATTTTCTGAAATCCTCTCTGGTGGGCGCAAGCTGCATTCAACAGCCAATTACTGACAAACTATACATGGGACCATGTGTATTTGTTTTCCTCCTAAAAGTAGACATTCAGGGCTTTCATTCAGTGTGTAGTATGTATATGATATTATTTGTGTTCATTTTTATATCTGTCTGTCAATGTCTGTCAACTTCAACCTTCCATATCTCTGCTGTTTTTTCAAAAGAGCAGCGTGCAGTGAAAAGCAGGTTTTAGAAAAAGGTCAATATCTCCAGAATGGAAGATGGTAGAATCATATTTTTTTTTTTAAATTGAAGTGGACTAGTTTGGCTTCCTTTTGATTTATGCAATGTGCGATGTGCTATAAGAGGCCCCTCGCTGTGGGCCCCTAAAAAGTTAAAAAGTCCAATGTTAATCGCTTAGCAGAAGCAATCCTGAGTAGAATTTCAAAAGTTAGCAATCAATGTGTTAATAGTTGCATTACAGCCCCCTTCTGTATATCTCATTATCTTTACTAATCTATTCAAGACTTACTGATACAAGGACTTAAGCTTCTAAAATAAATACTGCTGCTGTAGTTAAAGAGAGAACATACTCTCAATAGTGGATAGACTGAATGATTAACTACCCCAAAAATATAGTTTACATTTTACCACTACTATTAACTTAAAACAGAATTGTAAGCATAATGATATTGTCGCATTGTGATATTTGGCCATAACTCCCTCCTCTGAGGGAGCTACCTTTGGGGAAGGGGGTTGTTGTCCAGACAGGGGCCAGACTGGTGAGGGTCATGGGTTCATGTAGCATGCCATTGAGAATGCATTGGGCGTTTAAGTTAAATAACTCAGAAACTACAAAACATTTCAAAGTAAAAAGTTCCAGCATGTGTCTCCATAGTAAGCTGAATTTTGTGTGAAGTGTGAATGGAGTTTCTAGGTGAAAGTGATTTTTTGAAGTGCCACTATCTGCCTATAAATGTCTCAAATTTGAAAGCACTATATTTCTAAAACTATGAAACATTTCAAAGAGTCCTTTTCAGGCACACATGTCCACCGTAGGATGAACCTAAATAGGTTTGAATGGGGTTTCTAGGTGTAAGTATGTAGGACTAGTAGTGGGTGAAACGTTACAATGGTAATATGTTGTAAAACAATGAGTAATGGTAATATTTAGTGGTTTTCACTTTTACAAAAAATAAATAAAATAATATAATATAATATAATATTCTTCTTAACCGTGCACTTGGGAACATTCACCAAAAGCAGCTGATCTACAATCTCACAAGCTGTCATGATGTTGTGCAGCCTATATATTTTGGTTATTTGATTTTATATAGTGCTTAAATTAGTCCTTTAATGCAGACCGATACAAATAAGGCAACATAAACCCATAATAATTGAATAAATCTGGAAAATATCATTGGTTTGTGATCAATTTGACTGCTTAATGAACAGTAAAGACATCAGGATTAGGTTAAACCTGGCTGTTAGCCTGGTCCGGAGCAGGCTAAATCCAAAGCATTAGTTTCCATGGTAACTAATGTAGCATCACTTTCATGAAACCGAATCAAGCCTCAACATATCCAGGTTAACTGGTTAAATTAATCTGGCAAGATTAACCAGTTTTCATGAAACCGGTTAATCGCTGATCCAGGATATATTAAGCCAGGATATGTGTTAAATCCCGGTTTAATCTCTAATCCAAGTTTCGTGAAACAGGCCCCAGACAAGGTCCAAAAACAATCACATTAATTTACATTTCATCAGTAAAGTCAGTTCACAATTTACATTCCAGTTCCATTTTCCCTCTTTTTCCTCTTGTTATGAATGGGGAAAAGAGGGAAAATGGAATTGGAATGTAAATTAAAAATGACATATAGTATATGTCTTCCGAAACCATGAACATTATTTTTGGCATGTCGTTTTTCAGTCCCCCCCCCCCCCAGTGTCCCCCCAGTGCCCCCCCAGTGTCCTCCCAATGTCCCACCCAGTGCCTCCCCAGTGCCCCCCCAGTTCCTCCCCAGTGTCCTCCCAATGTCCCACCCAGTGCCTCCCCAGTGCCTCCCCAGTGTCCCCCAGTGCCCCCCCCAGTGTCCCCCAGTGCCTCCTCAGTGTCCCCCCAGTTCCTCCCCAGTGCCTCCCCAGTGTCCCCCAGTGCCCCCCCAGTGTCCCCCCAGTGCCCCCCCAGTGTCCCCCAGTGCCTCCCCAGTGTCCCCCAGTGCCCCACCAGTGTCCCCCCAGTGCCTCCCCAGTGTCCCCCAGTGCCCCCCCCAGTGTCCCCCAGTGTCCCCCCAGTGCCTCCACAGTGTCCCCCCCAATGCCCCCCCCCCCAGTGTCCCCCCAGTGCCCCTATAGCAGGGTTCCCCAATTAGCGGCCAGCGGGCCATCTGCGACCCGCGGAGCGCCCCCTTGTGGCCCGCGGAAGAATTTCAAAATTCTGGGGGGTCCCAGATATAAATGGCATTAAATTGGGGTCAGTAGCCTCTGCATGTCAAACTGGGGGTCCTTTTCAAATGGGGTCTTGCCCTGAACATTAATTTCAGGGCAAAACCTCGACCTTGCGCGTGTCGACTCGGCCCCCAGCCTGGTACCGTAGTCAAAATATGGCCCTTGAGGAAAATTAATTGGGGAACCCTGCCCTATAGCATGTCGTTCATGATCTCTCTTTTTTTTAATCCTCAAAAATCCTTTAAAACGACAGACTATAGTATGTCTTCCCAAACCATGAACTATAGCATGTCGTTTTTTCATGATTTTAATTTCTTTTTTAAATCCTCCAAAATCATGAAAAACTACAGACTATATAGTCTGTCTTCCGAAACCATGAATTATACCATGTCTGACATCCATGATAACACTTAAAAGCACTAAAGACACCTTTGATGCACAACAACGCACATCATTAAAAATGCTCTGTATATGATCCCAAGGCCCCATTTGAAAAGTGACACCAAGAAGAACAACTTAAAACAGAAGACAAACTATGAGAAATCACAGAGAGCTCAGTGGCACCCTTGTTAAGATGATGTCCATGTGAGCCAGAGGCGTTGAATTCAAAGCCAGCTGAGTTCCTCCTACTTTCACTCTGCAGAATGTTTTGGAGAATAACACCCAGAAAATGATGGAAAGCTGAGGAGATTCTCAGAGAGCATGGTGGCTCTCTGTGATAAGCTGCTGTCTATGTGAGCCACAGGTTGAGGGTTCAAGTCCAGCTCATGTCCTTCTGCTCAATGCACATTTTAAAGAGTGACATCCAAAAGAACACCCTAAAACTGTGGTAGGTTACAGAGAACATGGTGGCTCCCTCTGTGAAGACACTGTGTATATGATTCTCAGGTTGTGGGTTCAAATCCAGTCAAGGCTGTTCTATCTGAATCATAGATGGGGGTCTCTGGCCAAATACCTACTTAATATATATGATTTGGGTGTCCTTGACATGAAGATATTTGAGAATCATTGCATTGATAAGAAGAGGCAGCTGAAGCAGAAGTTTCCCGGGTTTGAATCCCGGTCCCGTCAACAATGTGTCAAGCCCTTAACTGCTCTTCTGTGGGAAGTGAAGTGAAGCTGAAAACTAAAACGTGGTAATACTAATAAATTATCAAGACAAGTAAAATAATTGCATTAAAGTGCACACCACCTTTTTACTGAGGTCTGGTCCTCTGTTAAAGGATAATTCCATACTAGAAGGCTTTCTTACCTTTATTTGTAGTTGTTACGTACACAAATTTGGCAATCAGTCCATGAGGGAAAACCAATCGGGTTGAAGGAGTCTTCATACACTTCTTTCTTCTTAGTTTACTGCGAATAGACAAGGAACAAGCCGCCAGTACATCTGTTCACAGTAACTTAACTTCAACATTATTGGGTTCTGCCGTCTCTCTGTTCCGTCTCTCTTCCGTCTCTGCCCCGTTCGCCTCTAGCCGGGGAGCCACAGGCCCAAAAGCTCAAGGAATAGAGACCTGTGATGTCTTTTTTATTTGTGTTTTTTTCTATTCACTCATATGGTCATTAAGGTCCACAGAATGCCACACCATAGACAACCAATATAAGGCAACATTTTCGAAATTTCATCATACTTTAAGTAGCATGTGACATGTCAAACTAGGGGTGTTCATGATTCTGAATCCATTCCAAGCATTAGTTTTGCATGGAAAACACTCCTTGGCCTAAAAACGGCCAGCCGTCATCACAAATGATGAGGTCAGCACATTTGGGCCTAAATTCGGACATATACACTTGCCCAAATGTGCCCAAATGTGCTGACCTCATCACAGAGCCATATACTAATGCTTGGAATGGATTCAGAATCATGAAAACCCCCTAGTTTGACATGTCACATGCTACTTAAAGCATGATAAAAATTTGGAAAATGTTGCCTTTATATAGGTTGTCTATGGTGTGGTATACAAAAATGGCCATAACCTTTTCTCGCAATGTTTCCGGGCAGAGCAGACCTCTCATTCTGTCGACCTTAATGACCAAATGAATAGAAAAAACACAAATACAATATATATCATGACAAATTTTGGGTGACAGGCTCCCCAGCTACTCCCATTGCACACATTCACAGCCTCTCTCTCTCCCCACAGGCAAGGCCAGGCCGGGCACACACCAGCCCGGGGTCGTGGTCGTGGCTCTTACAGTCGTTGAAGGCATGGCTCTCGTGGCACTTATAGCCCATATACCTTATGGTCAGCAATCATGGCTACCACTGACCCGCGGGCAGCCGGGCTGGAGTGTCAGAATCATTCAATCATTATTAGTCCCTCAGATTTTATTAAAATATCACGCAAGTGATCTTTATAGTCTAGTTTATGTTATCATGCCGGATCTGTCATGTAATCTAATATATGCCAGCCATTTATTGAAAACACAACTCTATAACATTACTAAGCATTATGAATATACCGTTACGTCACAAACAATCATATCCTGGTGTAGACCTGACTGTGCCCCGAGGGGCACTTTTTCTAGTTTACATATACGTTTTTGTGGCTTTCGCCTTGATTTGTTTTTTCATTGAGGGATAGGGTGACAGTAGGCTGACAGGAGATGGGGAGAGAGAGATGGGGGGGGGGGTGACATGCAGCAAAGGCTGTCTGGATCGGGAGTCGAACCCGTGGCACACTGTCAGACTGCATACCAGCCAAGGTGCCCAGACGGCTAGGCTACGCCTGCCACCCGGGCCAGTATTTTATTTATTTGTGTGTGTGTGTGTGTGTGTGTGTGTGTGTGTGTGTGTGTGTGTGTGTGTGTGTGTGTGTGTATATATATATATATTGTATAATAAAATACCTTTTCCACCACTGCTTACAGGCTTCCCTCTGTGTGGAGTAGACTGGTCTAACCTGCTTCTGCCTGTCAGTCAGTCACAGTGGCACCGCCAAACAGCACTTCATCAGGGAGACAGTTTGTCTGCTTATTGTGTAATAGCCTCTCTCAAATGTCAAATGTAATTTTCTTTATACCAACACCACATTAGCTCCTAGAATGCGCATTCATGCAGCCTGTGGACATTGTAATGTAATTAGGAGTAAAATTTGGTTCACTTTGTCTGTTCTCTCAACGACACGAGCCCCTAGCTTAGAGTCACTGTTCTGGGGGCAAATATTCTGCAAACATATCAACTTTACTAGATCGCCCATGACGCACATAAATCAAATAATTATTATTATATTATTATTATAAAAGAGTAGTGAAAATAGATGGATGCTTTATTGTCCATGTGGGAATTAATTTTGTGCCAAGCAGCCATCAGCATACAAAAAAGAAGAAAAATCACAACACATAAGCCTACTGTAAATACACGCGGCGTGTTGTGAGCTTGTAGATCTGCCATTTTGACTAGTTTAATTGGGTCCCAGCCAAATTCTATTTTGGATCTTGAGCTAAAAGGTTTGGGAAGCACTGCTGTTGTGGCTCTTTTGTTGGTTCCAAACATTTCCACAAAGCCAACAAACCCACTGATGCACCCAGAGACTATGTGTATGGATGTACGCAGAACAAAAATAAATCAATGTCCACAGGTTCAATGTCATTTTGGTTTGCAATTACTTTCCAAAGTGCAGTGAATAATACATTACAAACAGGCACATCTTCTCTTCCTTATGGCATGATCTCTGTGCTGTCTCTCTCTCTGTCTGGTAAAAAAACGTTTGTCCACCAGGTGCATGCCGCTCCCCAATCACCTCCATCAATTATGCCTGGGGAGGCGTGTCCTTGGTGTCCAAACAGTAATTCAATTAACTATAACCCATTTAACCAATGCCCAATAATGCCTAATAATAACTACAACAATTGTGATAATAATACTAATAAATATACAAACTAAACAGTGAGGATGGCTTCTACAACTGCTGTAGAGGGGAAATTGGAGCGGGCCCAGTACAGAGCCCTGGGGGACACAGGTCAACAAAGTACAGCATGTATACTGTAGGGTTTAACTACTCAGACCTTAATATACTTTGTCCTCGGGGCTCTATTCTATTGACTTTTCTGTTTTCACTCTACATTAAATATCTTCGCTGAAAATAGCCGATCTAAGCTCACAATGCATGTATTGTGAGCTTGCAGGTCTGTTTTCTGTGAACGTTTTCCCGACAATACCCAATGCTGGGGTTTAACCCATTTAGGCCTGACGTCGAAATGTCTTCTAAATCCTGACAGTATTCTGAAATACCTATGTTTCTATATCAGTGGTGCTCAA
>NC_139697.1:69766189-69783689 GCF_964188405.1 Protomyctophum parallelum
CATTTCCTTTAGTGCCACTGCCAACCTAAAGGCCTAACCACACGCCATGCAACTCCTTGCAACTTGCAACCATTATTCCCAATGGCAGCTGCAAGGAGTTGCATTGGTTTGTTTTGTTGCACGGAGTTGCGAGTAGTTGCGAGGAGTTGCAGCTGGTGTGGTTTGGACTTCCACAAGAGATCTCAAAATCAAAAGGCTGGTGTGCCAGTAAATTCATAATCCCGATCATGGAGGATGAACCCTAACCATTTGAGCAATTAAGCCCCATGTCCTTTCCTCTATAGCCACTCTTTGACAAAAATGTCAACTGTAAACACAAGATATCGCGATAATTGTTTCTTTTCTAACCCCTCTAGTGAGAGCAGGTGGTTTGATTACAGCAATGTTGGTTGTTTCACACATTTGGTCCTGTCACATCATGTAAGGAGCAGCATGGCTACTATAGTGGCCACTAAAGGAGCTTTTCCATTCTTAGTCTTATCGTTCAAACGATGATCAGTAAAACGGCCATGCTTTGTATAGAGCAATTCTCCCATGTCATTGCAAGCAATAATTGACTTCCTAAAAACTTAATTTACTCTTTTAACAGTGGGCTTAGACTTGCATGAAAACGGTTTTTAGATGTTCCTTAGCAGACTGATATATGAACTGCCTTGTTGAGTGCCTTTTTCTCTTCTTCCCACACTAAAGTAAACTGACATTCTTTGTGGCTCCTGGAGAGCAGACTTCTAGACTTAGTTCACTGAAGCCCTCTTATTTACCCTTGGTATTAGTTAAGCCTACAGACTTAGCTACGTTCATACCAGACTACTGTCTACTACATTCAGGCTTTAGCATGATCGTCCATCTTATAGAAACTCATATTTTACCTTCTCAGGACGTCAGGAGAAGGTCTGAATACACATATTGCTTTTGTGTGGTTTCATCATTAAGTCATCACGAGTTGTGGAATTCACTGGGGGAAGGAGTGACATTGCTGAAATTAAAAGCACAATTTAATTAATTTTGATAAAGTAAAAAAAAAATGTAATCAAGGGCCACATATTTTCATTTGCTACTAAGTGGTTTAGTATAATTTAGAAGAAGTTCTGTCTATAAAATATTCTAATCACATGTAAACGAGATACCTTTTTTATTTTACACTTTTCTTTTCTTCCAACACGACAGCATGACTGAAGAAAAAAGGGACACAAGTAGCAGGTGCTTTAAATTCATATTTAGAAAATGTTTCAGATGTCAAAGAATTCTGAGATGATGGAATGGTGCTCTGAGAGCTTCATGGGCAAAGATAATAAACTTCAAAATAAAATAAAAACCTGTCAAAATAACCTCTCAGACATGCTAAAACACTGAAACTTTCTATACTGTGCCATCAGGAATCATAGCATCCAAACCAGAACTTAAGGTTTCAAATACCATTTCTTTCCGCAAGTCATACAGATGCTATGTATATGGTATGGTCTTGTGCTGTATGTGTTTTGTTGCAGCAGAAGAGGTAGTCGAGAATAATAATTTTACTGTACGACCTATGAAGTATGAAGCACCTTGAACCACATTTAAAATGTAAGTAATTCTTCCATTCAGATTCTTTTTTAGATTTAACTTGTTTAACTAACAGATTGTGATCCGGCATAGTACATGGTGTCATTGTAGTCCCTGTTTCAATTACCTTGACCTGTTGACCTCCAACTTCCTTGTTGATTGGACTCTCATTTACTCACACCACCTGCCTACTGCAATGTGAATGGTTAAAAGAAAAGAAAAGCAAAAAAATCCCACCTGACCTGTCAATGTCACACATAGACAGAAAGTGTAATCCCTGTCTCGGCAATATAACCTTTGAACCTCCGGTCCTTATTATGTCCATTAGGATAGAAATAAGGTGCAAGAAGTAGCAGGTATGTACCTGAGTTTAGTCATAAGGTGCAGGAAGTAAGTAGCCTGCTTTATGTATACCCGAGGTCCTGGCTCGAAACGTTACCACCAATAAAAATACCCACGAGGGGAGCATCATTCTGGTGTGCGGACATCCAGCAGGCCATGTTAGGAATAGCTAAACTGAAAAGTCTTTAGTCCTTAAAGTGTTAATCTAACACTATAACATTGGACACAGGTCCACATTTGTACACAATTCAGAGTTAAATTAACACTGAATATTCTACTGTGTATGTCCATTTCGAATGCAAAAACCTCTTTGACCTCACTCACTAAAACACACCCGAGCCTGAACGGAGGCACAAATTGCATTGTCTACGTGTTTGATCATTCAGAAGGTGCTCCGTCAGTCAGCCGAGGAGAAGGTTAAATCGAGAGCTTTTCTACATGTCACTCAAAATATCTTCAGACCCAACATCTCTGTCAAAAGCAACCCAATTCTCTTCCGCTCTCTTATTTTGACATCTGTGTTAAACAAGGCCTTTACAAATCCCCCCAGCGTATATGCTCCGAACAGCTACCTGGGGAAATCACGCCTGTTTTGTGTGTGTGTGTGTGTGTGTGTGTGTGTGTGTGTGTGTGTGTGTGTGTGTGTGTGTGTGTGTGTGTGTGTGTGTGTGTGTGTGTGTGTGTGTGTGTGTGTGTGTGTGTGTGTGTGTGCGGAAGATGCCACCATATGCCTTGTATGTGATTGTTGAGCATGCACATGCATGAGTGCTGGTAGCATACATCAGTGGTGAGAGAAAGCTAATATGTGCATGCTTTTTTTGTGTATTGACTCCTCCTGGGGGGTAATTGACAGGGCATGGTTCCCTTGTTTATCCAGGTCCCATGGGGAGCAGTTAGACTGCACGCCCTTACATCCCCGGCCTGGACCACCGCCACTCATAGAGAATGCATGCAGGAAGGGGCAGAGGGCAAATAAGGCCAGGGGAGGTATAAGTTGACACATATTTGGAATTGCACTCGGGTTGTGTTTGGCTGTATGCCTGTGAGATTAGACAACAGACCTTGAGAGTTGATGAGCAAGGGATTTAAACGCCACTGTCACGCTCATTCCAAAAGGGCACCATAGATCTATAGGGGTGTGTATACATTCAAAATTAATCTGATCTAGTGCCAATAACATTTTAAACCAACCTTTGCATTTGCATTTACCATGCAAACAAACAACACATCAGAAGTATACCAGGACAACTCAATATAATAGTCTAAATGTGTTTCCCAGTTTAATTCCCACACCTTTCACGTATATTATGCTGGAGCACTGTGGTGTGTTCTGGTCAAAGGGGGGTTCGAACCCATCGCGGTGCTTGGTCGAGTGTCTATACAAACACAATTGGCTTGTGTTAGGGGGAGGAAAGCTGGGCAAAGAGGGTGATATTTGTCACTGTATGTACGTAACGTACTCCTCCTGTCAGCAGGGAGTGTTTGGTGGGAGGAGTAGCCGAGTCGGACAGAGGCTCTACGTCGTAGAGTCTACGACGTCCTCTCGGTGGGGTTTCGGTGAGTCAGTAAGATACAACAGCATGTGACAAGACACAGATGTGTGTGGGGAGGAATTAATTGGCCTAACGACTACATTTGAGAGACAAAAGGGGTACAAATCTCTGTAGGCCTATACAAAAAATTCAAAGTAAACTCCAAAGCATCTTTTGAAGGCTATCGTCCAGAAGAAGAGAGTGAAAGTACTGTAGGTTAGTGGTGATGTAATGGCAACCTCTCCACTGCGTGTCTGCGCCAAACGGTGGATCACAACTCCATACAGTATGTCCAGTGTGTGGAACCAGAAACATACAGTATGACACCTTCACATTGGGCTGGATCCAGAGTACACTAAACCTTCACATATGTTTCCAATTCAAATAGGACTTGACGTGCGACACATCGGTGTCGCACGTCAAGTCCTATTTGAATGTAAGTGTAAAAAGTGACCCAAATGGACATGAAATTCTCTGTATTAATATAGTGTGCCATTTAGGCTTCATCCACACCTACATAAACGTAGCGTTTTCGTTTTCGTTTTCATTTTCGTTTTTTTAAATCTCTCTGTCCATACGACACGTTTTTTTAAATCTCTCTGTCCATATGACCAATGGCAAGACCCATGCAAAACTCCGTTTACATTGTCCACACAGGGAACACACAGGCGGAGTTTTAAAGAAATACACTGTGGCAGGAGTTTTCCAAAAGATGCGTTTATATGGACCAAAAACGCGTTTGCGTGTGGGCGACCCCCCCAAAACGCATATAAAAACCTACGTTTATCCGTTTACCCGGATACGTGTGGACAAGGCCTTAATGGCATTTCTATCTCTGGGACCCCCAATTTATATTGTAAATTTTTTTAATTTAACTCTGAGAGCGTACAAATGTACATTTGTACACTCTCCGAGTTACAGACCCATAAGGGTCCATTTGGTTACAAACTAACTATCATCTAGCTGGGTCCCCGCTGGAACTCCCTCAAGTACCCTTGGGGGTCCCCGGACCACACTTTGGGAACCACTGGTGCAGCCTATAGCAGGTCCATTCGGGTGAATTTGTACTTCTCAGTTTAATTACTGTACCATTGGGGATTTTACAGTGCACCTACAGTACATTCCCTCCCACCCAGTCAGTTTGACAAGAACCAACCTGTGGTGGTGCTTACCTATAGGGAAAGGTCTGTATTAGCAAACACTGTCTCTCATCCAGAACATCAAACAGGGCAGGGCTGTCAGCACCAAACAGGGGAGAGGTTAGGAGAGCAGTAGGGGTGGTGTCTGGTGTGGGGAGAAAAAAAAAACCTCGATTCACAAATCTTGTGAAATCTACAATTCACAACTTCCAAAAAACTATTTGTAAAACCTTTCTGTTTTCAATCTTCTCCTCGACCGCTATCCTAAGCTTGCCATTGATTGATCCTATCGGCGTGAAACGGCAAAGCTCTCTGTCTACCGAGCAATCTTCGTTCCTACTCTCACCTATGGTCATGAAGTGTGGGTCATGACCGAAAGAAAGAGGTCGTGAATACAAGCGGCCGAAATGAGTTTTCTTCAACGGGTGGCTGGCATCTCTCATAGGGTGAGAAGTTCAGTCACACGAGAGTGACTCGGAGTAGAACCACTGCTCCTTCACCTGGAAAGGAGCCAGCTCAGGTTCGGGCATCTGGTTAGGATGCCTCTCGGGCGCCTCCCTAGGGAGGTCCTCGACGCACGTCCCACTGGGAGGAGACCCCGGGGCAGACCAAGGCGCAGTTGGAGGAAACACATCGACTCACTGGCCTTGGAACGTCTCGGTATCCCCCAGGAGGAAGTCACTAATGTTGCTCTGGAGAGGGAAGTCTGGAGCACTCCGGTGGAGCTGTTGCCCCCGCGACCCGACTACGGATAAGCGGTTGAAGATGGATGGATGGCGTGAAACTGAAGGCCAGAGCGTCACCTCTGCACTAAATTCTTCAAATCGGAGCTCTGTTAATATAGCACACAGTCTCCACAGGAATCTGTTATAGCACACAGTCTCCACAGGAATCTGTTATAGCACACAGT
The DNA here is from genome assembly GCF_964188405.1 of Protomyctophum parallelum. Taxonomy (NCBI): domain Eukaryota; kingdom Metazoa; phylum Chordata; class Actinopteri; order Myctophiformes; family Myctophidae; genus Protomyctophum; species Protomyctophum parallelum. The sequence continues at coordinate 69,771,655 of NC_139697.1, forward strand.
CTCCACAGGAATCTGTTATAGCACACAGTCTCCACAGGAATCTGTTATAGCACACAGTCTCCACAGGAATCTGTTATAGCACACAGTCTCCACAGGAATCTGTTATAGCACACCAGTTAGTCCCACAGGAATCTGTGATTCCTCGATCACAGAATTACAGCTGATTTCAGCTGAAACTGAATCTGACAAGCAAAAGAGAATAAATATTACACCCACATTAGGTATCATCTAAACTATAGTATCTAGTAACTATTGAATGACAATAACCTTTGCAACCAAAACAAATAATCAAAACTAAAATAAATAAATAATAATAATAATATTATTTTAATTTCCAAAAATGATTATTGGAAAATTTGATTATTATGACCCATCCATAATTACAATTGTATCTATTTCATAAAGGATTTTACTTGATTATTAAAAGTAAGTACATTTTTTCTTGATAACGCGTCATTCTAGCTTGTTTCCTGTGGGGACTAACCAGTAGGACGATATTTTCAACCACTTTTTTTTATATATTACTCCTACAAATCACACAATTGGGGGCACATTATCTCTATAGTCATGTGATCAAGACGGATTTTTCATATTCCATCCTGATTGGCTAAGATTGGCATCTAAAGTTTGCAGGAGTGGCTCGATTTGAACAAAATGCCTCAGATCATGAACTGTCAGATTTTTCATATTTCATCCTGATACTGTAAGAAGCAATTATAGTTTCCGATTTTTTTGTTTGTTGTTCTTTTCTTCTTCATTTGACAGTGATTACAGTGACAGGAATGAGTCTGTTATGCTATAAAGAGCTTTGGTCAGATTCGAACCCTGGCTGGCTGCAGGAAAGACTCTTGCACAGCATACACATCACAGCATGAAACATAACCATTAACCCATACTGGGCGGGAACCACTTTAGGTGTTTTAAGCATTATGTTATACTTTAGCTATTGAAAAATAGCAGATCTAAAAGCGCATAGCACGGCACCAAGTGCGGCACTACAAGCTTATAGATCTGCTATTTTTGAAAAATTGTGAAAATGTCGCGCACATCTTTGAATATATATTATTCGAACGTTTTAAGCTCAAATCTTTTCTTCTGGGGGATCCCTGGAAAAACATATTTTCAGATGGGGGTCGGCGGCCAATTACATATATTTGTGGGGCTCCTTGACATGAAAATGTTAGAGAACCACTGATATAGAAACATAGGGTTTTTCAGGAAACTGTCAGGATCTAGAAGGCATTTGTATTTGTATTTGCTGTGTTTCTAGACCCTCAGGTCTAGAAACACAGCAATTAGACAGGAGGAAACACACATCAGGAATGCGAGCAGATGTGCAAAAACCTCACCTGACCCTCGAGAGAAGAAGAGAGTGGCACATTGTCAGCGCGACATCAGACGGTCTCACGCTCGACTGGTCACTATAGATTTGTTAAGATTACACAGAGTTACCTGGTAGTTGTGTCAAACATGGAGCGGCGGGAGTGATGTTAACCAGGCGTAAGGGATCACACAGGAGGTGTTTATTTTCTCTGTCAGATGCTTGGCAACTCACACCTGAGTCTTTGTCTCTCCTTTGACTCCCGGAGCAGAACTCACACTTGTCTGGCAGCTGTAATGAATTGATAGTGATCTGGCAGAGCGCTAAAACAACCATCGAAGGATGACTGAATCATTGTTCTGTGTCAAGGTTGCGGTAGTCACTTTAGAGATTATTGGCACGATTGTCAATGCTTTAATTATTCTTTTTCTTGGAACACAGACTGTTTTCATTTGTATTCTTCGTGTCTTCTGTTAAAAAATAATCCCTAGCTGCCTTAAACCCGAGCTCTTGCCTCCTTTTACTTTGGAAATTGCTTCGAAATGTATCTAGCCTAACATCCCAGCCTAGCCTATACATAAAATAAACATGACAAAATGACTTTAACCCTATCCCATGTTGATCGCTTGAATATTGTATTTGATTGGATCCTCAGTTGTCATTAGTGTATTACACATTTTGAGAATTTTTGCAAAGTTAAGAAAAAAGTCGAGCTGCATGAATCCAAGAATGACCGCTACATTTTGACACGTGCGACACACGCAGCAAAGGCCGGAATTGGAACTCGAACCCGCGACGTGCTGTCAGGATACATTGAGCTTAGGACCGCTATAGGCCGGCGGTCCGGGCCGGCCACTACAAATTTCGGTGAACCATTAGCATTTCCTAGTCTAGCGCCACCATACGCCAAGATTTTCAATTGGGACTCAGAAGGTTCCCGGTTCGATTCCTGGCTCCCCCGGAGTTAGTGTCGAAGTGTCCCTGAACAAGACAGTGAATCTCTATACCTGCACCCGATGAGCAGGTTGGTGCCTTGCATGGTTTCCCCCGCCATCGGTGTGTGAATGATACTTAGGATAAAGGTGTTATTATGCACACCATTTAGGTGTTCCTAGCAGAGCGCTTTTCTGGTTTTTGATATGGGGAAAATATAGGACTCCAATTTGCAACATTTTGTCTTTCACAAGAAGGTGTAGGCTACTATACTTTGACGGCCACATATTCCATTTCACACACATGCAGATTCATTTCACAGACACCTCAATAGTTTGCTACCTACGGTACACAGATTTATTTCATTTTCAGGGCAACCACACCCAAACAATTATCACCCAGTGTGTTTGATTTGGAAGCTATTTATTTGTTTTTAACTTACATAATTGCTTATATGAAGCACACACATGTTAACACTGTAGGATTACACAGACAATTGTTTGTTATATTAATGATTTGTCTAGAGTTAGAGGATGAGGATACACTGTTATGCAATCAAAATGTCATGCATTGTTAAAATAAATCATTCTATTCGATTTCATTAAAAACATAAATAAAAAAAACAGCCTGCTACTACTCTACTGTATGTCATCCAAGCAAGAGTCATCAAGAATATGAAGTCTTGTTCAAGGAAAAGTCAAGGAAACGTCTTGTTTTCAAGGAAACTGTCAGTCATGAAAAATAAAACGCACAAAAATGTCCTCGTTCACCATCATACTATGTTATCGCCTTACATGGTGGGGTTGAATAACTATCGGTACTGTATCTGATGGGGTAGGCCTATACTAACTGTTTCATTTATGTTCCTTCACTGTGTGCATGCATGTTGCTTTACTTCTTTCTTACTGGAAGAAGCCCATTAATTAGCAAGTTGACACACTTTAATCAGTCTTTTCAAAATATCTAACAGGCCCATTAATTAGCATTTCGATACACTTAAATCAGTCTTTTCAAAAAAATCGAACTGAAGAAGCCCATTAATTCGCGTTTTGACACGGCGCAAACCAGTCTTTTCAAAACTCCTAACTGAACCCACATGTGCGCTCAACCATACCATATCGCACACTATATGAATCATTCAATTTGACCAAAATTCCACACAAGACCTTTTAACTCCAGGGTCACCAATGGCTTAAAGTGGTATATCTTTGCGGTAGGCGGTAGCTCAATGCTAGTTTCCAAATGCACTCAGAGTTGACTTAGCATCTTAGTATCTGCACAAGAATAATATGGAACATGTGAAACGCCCAGGCTGGTATACTGTGCATACAATGTAAACACATGTTCAGTCAGTGTGCATACATTTTACTGTATGACTGTTGACATTCCTCTTTAATGTCAAATTCATGAACTAGGAAAACGCCTGTGTGTGAAGTAGGGTCTGGTCTCACTATAAAAGAATACAATCCTATGTGTTACTTTATCCATTTGTTACTCCTTCGATAGTTGTTTGAGTACGAATGGACTTACGGGTCCATGTGCATGTCAAATGGCCCCTTATGGGTCCATGTGCATGTCAAATGGCCCCTTATGGGTCCATGTGGTTAGATTTGTACACTGATGAGTTAATACAAGTGTGCAAGTCTCTTGCACACCTAAATGCAACAGGTGCGTATAGGAGAAGACCAAACAAGGGCCAGCTATAGACACACTGAAAAAGGAAAAAAAAAAAACTCCCGCACACTGTCTTCAAATGCAGTTAAAAGGCTTTAATGGGAATCCCAGTAAGTAGAATTACAACGTTGAAACGTTGTGATTGTTGTGATTGTTGATCTCAAGTTGAGATTGTTGAGCTTGCACTTGACTAGAGTCAGGCTCAACAGGGTCTTTCTGCTAAGCCAGTTCCCTTGGCTGTGGTTTCGCTATAGATAGCAGGTACGTAGGGACGGTGGGCATCTTGTTAATCCATTCATGCACGTCACTAATTAGATGCCGTTGAAATGTTGGGATTTCCCATTAAAGCCTTTTAACTGCATTTAAAGTATTTTTTTTTCTCCTTTTACACTCTCTGAGTTAAATTAAAAACAGCAAAGATTTCCCTGTGTAGCTGGTGATGGGGTGTGGTCTTTCCCGGTTGCAAGGTAGCGGGGAGTCGGGGACACGCCACTGTCTGGCTATGGTGCTTTACGGGTGGCCTTTTCCTGGGGTAAACAAAGGCATAATCTCCCCTGGGTCTGCGTATCATTAATCTTCATCATTTGATTGTACGCTGTGTGTCAGTGTAATGACAAACACGGCACAGTGCTTTGACTAACAGGCACAAGCTGCCAAGCCCTAAAGGTGTGGCGATGTGCTATACGCTCACCTCCGCCTCAGCTGACACTCATGGATAGCTTCTTCAGTGGCTGGTTGGGACGGTAACATCTCTTCAGTGTCAACCGGTTGGCCGGTTTCTTTAATTTAATATTATATTTAACCGGGCGGGGTCATTATATGAACTAATGAAATAATGTTTTGATGAGAATAGTCTTGAGGTAGAGGGAGGTATAGGTAAGGTTTTGGGGTAGGGCTAAAGAAATATAATTAATGTTAAAAAGCTGAAACAATGTTAAAATGAAATGAAACAATAGACAAACAGGTATTGCAGCAATAACAAATGAGTATAGCATACACACTGTATGGTGTATATTATAAACAGCAGCAACAAGCAGAAAAAAACGAGCAAAGGGTCAACCAAGTGTCTGACAAGACAGCAACATTTCTCTGACATGATGTCCAAAATAGAGTGGACTAACAGGAGGTTGGATTTGGTCCCCAGACCAAACATGCTATTAGTTTTTGGAACTTTTAAAAGAACATGGTGAGCATGAACAAGTGTTGTAAACCAATGATTTGACGAGACGAAACCATTTGAAGCTATATACATTGTCTCTACAACGCTTGCCGAAAATAGCAGGCCTACCACCTCACAACGCATCACACGTTGTGAGCTCGTCGTTTGGCTATTTTCAGCATGTGAGTCACATGACACCATTGCGTGGCGGAGCATACATTTAAGCGTTAGAATGTTGAAGGAGAAGGCCTAAACAAAATACCTGCACTGGGGGCCTATCACCAGGGTCCTTTACACCCCTGTTTGTATGACTCAGACTGACTGGTTTGTCTGGTTATATGACAGGTTAATCCCATACAGAGAAAGAGTGTTTTTCAAAATATACAAGAAATTACCCCCAAAACATAATATACTCGCATCCTGGGTGGTTAGAGGCTGAGGAGAGACTTCCCAGTATGCCTTGCGGTGTGCCTATAGCCTACAGTATGTGTTATTCTTCTATTGTGTAATTTGTTTTGACTATGGGAATGCACTGATGGGAGATACGTGTCCACTTTGATTAATGATGAATTGGTTTATGTTCATGTAGTCGTTTATTTCATGTGTTTGGGGGTTGGATCGTGAGCTTTGTTGTAGGTGGTAACCCCCTTTCTGTCATTGTAGGGACTTGCTTTTGCTGTTCATGACAGCCACAATAAAAAAAATACTTCCCATTGAGAGGTTGCTAGCGTGCTTCATTTCCATCGCTCATTACAATATTTTGCGGTGTGGATATATGGACTGCTGTTTGACTGCATGTTGGTCAGGTTGAAAGATTGGTTGGGTGATTGTTGATTGTTGTCTGGCTGTTTGGCCAACTGATTGTTTTGACGGGTCGGTTGTTTTGATTGGGCCGCGTTGCAGAGTGGCGTGGCCACGTGACTGGACTATAGTGTCTGTCAGGCCGTCTGGAGTTATACGCATGGCGGCTTCACCACAGACAACAAAAAAATAACACAGCTCCATCAGCGCAGGCTGCGCAGGCTGTGCAGCCACCCGAGCATGGCAAGTTTAAAGACTGTCCCACTGCAAGCTGATAGTTGTTCTGATGCTTTAAACAGCATCTGGTTTACACAGATGCAGCGAAAACAAACCCCCGAGCAGGCAGAACAAAATGACACACAAACTTAGTAAGTCGTGCAAAAGTGCAGTAAGGGTCTCTGTCAACAACATTATACAAGACACATGGCAGGGGATCAGAAACATGGTTTATGGACTGGTCCTATATGGTTTGTTAAGGGAGATGGGGGGGGGGGAGAGAGAGAGAGAGAGAGAGAGAGAGAGAGAGAGAGAGAGAGAGAGAGAGAGAGAGAGAGAGAGAGAGAGAGAGAGAGAGAGAAGGCAAATAAAGAAGAGGAGGCAAAGAAAGGCAGAAGATGTTTAAAGATCCTAATCCTCATGTCTGTGATGGTCTGTGACATACAGAACACAGAGGACCCTGCCCTGCTGTTTGTCCCAGGCTAACACACATAATGAGGTATGGCAGGAACACACATCCAGAGAGAAGGGCGGAGCTGCTGGAATGACAGTGGTGGACAAAGTTCTCACCCCCATGAGTCAAAAGTATCCAGATCAAATGTTACTCAACTACAAGTGAAAGCTGTTAAATTGATATTTCACTTAAAAAATATATAGAAATATAGAATAATTTTTTCATTTATTTGTTTTCATTTATTTTTAATAATTCCTTTTTATGTTTTAGTCTGAGTAGATTCTTGTCCAAAATAATAATAATAATAAATGAAACAGAAACAGTAAATTAAAAAAACAAGGGCCCCCCTCACGTATTAGAATAACACCAATATCAGTCACCAGAAAAAGGTTGGGTGTTTCTGATTAATCTATCATGGTTAAAATAGAGTTTGAAGTTATAATGGGTTTGTATAAAGCTATGTGTAAAGCTAAAATGAATATAAAATATCTCATTACTGAATCAAGTAACTTAAGAATTGTCTGGGGTGTTCACATAAGATGATAAAATGACCAAAAGTATTTTTGAAAGTGAAATATTCCTTTCAGTCAAATTTGAAATGTATTTCAAAGTACTTGTTTTTAAATGACTTATGTAGGCTACTCAAAAGTACATGCTTAAAAAAATATTCAAAAGTAAAAAAATATATATTCTTTTTAATATCAACACATTTTCCAAACAGATTTTTTTCAGACATTTTCATAAAACTATTTATAATAGTGAAAATGGCAGATCTACAATAAAAAAGGTTGAACTTGTACAGTAGATCTGCTGTTTTCACTATAATTGAAATATAGGTTAATTAGTAATGTACCTTCCTAGAAATGTATAGTAAAGTACAATATTTGTCTTTAAAATGATAGTGGTATACAACTGCACTTTCTGCACTTTGAACACCATAGGTACATTCTTCCATATGGTGTGGGAGTGTCCGAGTGTCCTCACATTTTGGAATTTGGTTGCTACTAACCTTTCGACTATTCTACAAATTAACATCACACCCTCCCCATCTCTATTCTTATTAAATGATGTATCCCAGTTGCCATTAAATAACACCCGTATTCGTGTCTTCTTTGCTGGCGTAACGGCCGCAAAGAAGATGGTTGCTTCGCACTGGAAACCGCCTCATACATTGTCATTTCGCCAATGGGCTTTGACCTTTCTAGATATCATGTATCTAGAAATGTCTACAGCAAGATTGCATGGTGCAAAAGAGGAAAACATTGAGATTTGGTCTGGTATTGCAGATTTGGTTAAGGGCATGGTTTAATCATTATTATTATTATTATCATTATTTATTTATTTTTTGTTTCCATTGCACAGTAGTAGGAGTAATGACATTTTGTGGCATCTTGGGTCTCGGGGGGGAGGGGTGGGTGGGATTGTTTGTTTTTGTTTTTGTGTTCTTTGCTTTTGCTGTTATGTGTTTTGTTTTCTTTAAGTCATTCATGATGTTAACGTGTCTTATTGTGATTTTTGTCTTAATTAAAAAACATTTGATAACAAACAAAAAAAATTATAGTGGTAATGAAAGTAGGCTATCCAGCAATACCAATACTCAAGTAAAATACAGATAAATGTACTCAACTATAGTTGGTGTCAGAGAGAATGGGGGAAGGAGAGAGAAAGACAGAGGGAGATCATATAGCCCTCTATGGCTTAGTTGTCACATGCACAAATGCATGCGTGTGCATGGTGCATGCATGCATGGTGTTTGTTTGGAGCGTCGTATAGCTTCACCATGTTTATTTACACATTTTGGGACCAGCAGAACAGCAAAGCACTTTCTTTCCTATTCCTATATTTGTGGAAGGCCGCATGCCTTGTGGTTCCTGTTAACTCAATTCATCTCTGACGTGGAAGTTCGAGTTCAGAGGTTTATCCCGCCGGGACACGATAGCTGTCTGAGAGCTATAGGCCTTATAGACTATACAGGGGTGGAGATGGGTTAGAGACAGCAAAAAAAAAAAAGACAAAGATATTCACAAATCAGTTATGACTAAGACTCTTCCCAGTAAGCCTGACTTTCATGGATCAGTAGCAGCCTCTTTGCTTGATCCAACATCAGTCATGAGCTTCATGGGTGGGTTGCTGTCAATCGCCACCGTCTAGCCCTAGGTGTATCCAGCAAGCACAACTGGAAAGCAATAATGTCATTATGGGATTATTGGGGTAAACATTTGGCTGATATCAAGCAACGGTTTGATAATATTATATTGACAGAGTGAAAATGTATGGAATGTGTACTGTACACTATACAGTATAACAAGGCACTTGTGTAATCTTCAGAGTGAAAGGTGTATTATCGCTACTGCTTACAAAGCAATGTGCTTCTACAGATGAACGCATAGAAAGAAGAATCGTTTATAACACACAAATCTTTTTGTTCTTGTTTTTGTTTATTTTTCTGGTTATTTTCTTTTGGTTAAAATAATTATACATATATATATATATATTTTTTCCAATGTTAAACTTTGCACTTTAACAAGACCGACAGGTCTACTAAACTGTGAACTTTAATATGTACTACTGTATGTACTACTGTTGTTCAGGTATATATAGCACTTGATTTAATATAGTTAAATGTATTGACTGCACAATTCTTAGAGTATCTGTACTGTACTGTACTGTACTGTACTGTACTGTACTGTACTGTACTGTACTGTCAAGAGAATAAGGTTTTTCACATGCTTTCAAATAAAGGCTGTTCCCTCTTTTAACACCGGATCTCTTTGTTCTCTGATGGATGATAATTTAATTGATAATGAGATTGATAAGCGAGAGGTGGGCTATCGTTTTGGGCCTCTAACTATTTAGAAACCCAATTAATTTATTGATTTGAACAAAACCTTTATCCACAGATTAGTTTTGACTTCATTATTATTATTATTGCATGATATTACATGCTTGACTGATTAGCAGGTATAAGTGATGGATGGCAATGGCAGATCTCTCCATCCTTGGAAAAGACAAAGTGGATCACACAAAAGGTTGCCCTCCCCTGAATTACAGCACATACAGCATGTACAAAGACTTTGGCATGATTCCTGAAAAGAGGACCGTATGTAAATCATAACTCAGTTGTTTGTGCATCTCGTTCAATCAAAACTACACCCTCACATACCTGACCTGTGTCATGTTTTGTGTGTGTCGGCGAACACGCCAGTCATCCATTAATCTCACTATTCTCATTCAAAGTGTTTGTTCAGACAGAACACAGGATGAAGGTGTGTGTGTAGTCTGGCTTTTATTTCCTGTCCCATTGTGGGATTTTCAAAACGTGTTATGGTGGGAACGCATGCAAAATGGACCGGTGCGGCGGTGTCTTGGCTCTTCACAGGGCCTGTCTTTTCTGTCTGTCTTTTCTTGTCCATTTGTCTGTCCGTCCGTCTGTCTGTCGGTCTGTGTGGGTTCTCACACCGAGTGATAAACTTGTTCCTGCTTGCAACCTGTCTGTCTGCAAGTCTCACATATTGTATGTGTGGGGTGGCTGTCTTGGGTGCACATGGGGATGTACATTGTGTGTGTGTGTGTGTGTGTGTGTGTGTGTGTGTGTGTGTGTGTGTGTGTGTGTGTGTGTGTGTGTGTGTGTGTGTGTGTGTGTGTGTGTGTGTGTGTGTCTAGTAGAATAAAGCCTCAATCAAATATAAAACCAGCATGAAAGCAAAGGATGCCCTTCCCTCTGTTTTAATTATAGCTTTGGTTGGTGATAGACTCAGGAAATACAGATGGTAATGTAGCGTACAGTGTACAGCGCTACAGGAGCATTGTGCTTATTTTATCAGGAGACGATGCCAATTCTTCTCAGGGAATGTTTTATATTAAACCATTTCACCGTGTCTATCCTTGGACGTGGATAGGAGTTATAACGCAGTTTGTATGTTTTGTAGACTTTGTAAACTGTGCAATAGGAAAAAGTTCAAAGTAGGCTACAGATAACATTCCAAGGTCGCCAGTGAACAGAAAACTTCAGTTGTAAATAAGGCTTTTCTAACTGATTTCTATTTTAGATGTAGAGTATTCAGATGACACACCAATTGGCAGTGGGGGCAGTGGGGTGTTTTTCATGGTTTTAGCAAATTAAATGACAAATAACTGAAAATCACGGAAAACAACATACCATAGTATGTCGTCTTTCATGGTGTTCACGATAAAACAAATGATGAAAAACATGAAAGATGACATACTATAGTATGTTGTTTTTCATGGTATTCGACGATTAAAAAAAGATGAATACCATGAAAAACGACATAGTTTTTCCTGGTTTTCGACCAACAACAAATAGTAACTATATAGTATGGCCTTTCTCATGGTTTAAGTATGAAAGATATTCATGATTTTAATATGGAAAATAATTTTCAATGACATGACGTATGTTGTTTTTGATGGTTTTCGACAACATACTATAAACTTAAGGCCCACAAGGAATACATAACATCATGCAGTAGCCAATTTAGTTTTTCATGGTTTTTTGGCGATAACATTTTTTTGGGGCTCAAGTCGTGGCCCCAGCAGCGTGTCAGGGTGTCCCTAACATGTACCGTAATTATTACATTACGAGGCGTTCATAATGAACAGTATATAATGACAGCTAATCTATGTACACACCTCATGGATCAGCCATGCCTTCATTCTGTGTGTGGGAGAAGATGAGTGACAGCTAGAGAGGAGAGGAGAGCGGAGGGGAGGAGAGAGAGAGAGAGAGAGAGAGAGAGACAAAGAGAGAGACAAAAAGAAAGTTGACGACTTCATCGCTTCATCCATGGGGGTGAGAGGGGGAGGAGGGGGATAGGCTTTGCGGGGGTGGTTCCTATGGTAACCATCCGTTGTCGAGGGGGGGGGGGGGGGAGTAGGGAAGCAGACAGGTTAATCCTCTACCGGCAACCAATTACAGACTTTTGTCTGCCCCCCCCCCCTCTCTCCCTCCCCAGTCACCCTGAGTCACCCTCAGTCTCATTTATACTGTGTAGTACGACCATAGATTGATATACGTATAAGAAAGCTAGCTGGCCAACGAGAGCGACGTTGCTACGTGGCGGCCATTTTACAGAGGGGCAGCATAACATTGTGTCTATGGGGGGGCATATACTTTTTAAATAACCATAACTTGCGTAATTTTCAACGGATTTTCAAACGGTTTGGTTTGTTATATGCTTTTATATGACATTTTTATAAAAAAAAGAAAAATTAAGCAGTCCTGAATCATAGCCACGTTTGTGTTAAACCAACCCGTTCGTAAATCCGTCAAGATTTGAGGGAGTTATGACTATTTCTGTTTGAGCTGCCATTGAACATATACTGTGCTGTAGCCCCTCAGCAAGATGGCCGCGCGTGAACTACGTCAGAGACTCCGCCTTAATCCATCTAGCCTTTATATATGTCTATGAGTATGACAGTTTCACTTGCCAAAGAGATCAGACCTACAAGCTCACAATGGG